>NC_090893.1:234961-244961 GCF_036669925.1 Montipora capricornis | reverse complement strand
AGGGTGGGTCTAAGCTGCAGGGTATCATTAGGAAAGGTGTAGGGTTGTTCAAATGATGATCTGTGACCCAAATCTCATTTAAGCCTCAGTGGATTGGTCTCGCGTAGTCTCAGAGTTGCATAAACAAAACAAAAAGATAGCAAGAAAGGCTGTAGTGAAAGCTCTATTTTGTTTATGGTCCACAGGTAAAGCACTCTTGGCCAACTATTAGGGATAAGCCCCATTCCTTCTGCGACCTAAAATAAAATTCGTTGTGACGTTGCATGAGTCCCATAACTTACTGAAACCTTTTCCGCATCTGGATAGCTGTAAATGATGATGTTACTTTGTGTTGTTGTTTTTTTTAGGACAGCAAAGGATATTAAACCACTGAATTCCTGCGAAATTCCTCCGGAGAGAATAGAATCATTGGAAGAGGTGGGTCAAGGAGCATTTGGGAAGGTGCACAAAGCCAAATTGATTGACGGATTGGAGTTCTTTAACAAGAATACCAAAGACTGGTGTGAGAAAAATTTCAAGTACAAGATCGTTGCTGTTAAAGAATTACATGGTGGGTATGAAAGTGTCTATTCCTTGTATGGATCACACACCGAAGTAATTACCTTGCATTTGTATCCCGGGAGTCAATTAAGGTAAATAAGTACGCAATGCAAGCATCAACTATTTAGCTTCGACTTCAACTGCATTGTAAAAATTTGAATGCTTGTTCTAGAGAACTTCAATTCATGTATCGCTCTTTGGTTGGGGTTTTGGATGACGTCATGGTAAGAGGGTGACCTTGTGACTCCTACACCAACTGATTTGAATGTCATTACAATTATAGCTTTATGTCGATGAGCGTGATTGCACTCATGTCATGACACTGCATGCAACACCAAACGACTCTCAAGGGTAAACCGGTTTAGGGCGATTAAAGGACTAATTTACGGGCTTGACTTCGAAATAAAGTGTTCTTGATGTAGGGATCAGGGACACGTGATTTATTCCCTTGACTCAATAAGCTGTAAACTGAAATTTTATTTAACAATTTTTCCGCGAGCGCACATCAGATATGAGATTGTAAACAGCCAATGAGGCGAGTAATGTTAAGTTGGCGATAACCAGTCTCATATCCAACAAGTGTGAATGAAATAATTGTTTTATAAAATTTTTATTACTTTCTGAAAGCTTGGACATTTGGAAATCATGGCCAATTAGCTTCCAGCTTGGCAACACTTGACACAATCATTTTATATATTAGAGCATACAGTATATGACCTGATCAATGAGATTGAGTGAACCAATCAGAAAGCTAAAAACGCAATATCCGAGGTCAAAAATTCAATAATGAAATATAAACAGGTATAAGCCACTGAAGTACTCCGGAAAAATCCTGTCTGAGTATAAATTATAGCTCCACGTGGTAATAACATATTGCTGAAAAAAACTAATGATACCTCGATTGCTAGCGAATTTAAAACGATATCAGACCAACTGTAAAGACCACGAGGACAATAAACTTAGTTTAAAGGATTAGACTTGACAACTACTAAAGTTTGTAAAATAAACTTAATTACTGAAAACCTTTTTTACAAAACCCATGCAACAATGATTAAAAAAATGCCAAAGATTTAAACTAATTACTCGCTTATCAGACCTTCGCAAGCTTCTAAGTGACAGTTACTGCTTTAATCAGAGCTTCTGATTTGTATCTCACGGAGGCACGGTAGCTACTGGCAATTAAAGACTCTACATGAAGGTTTTTCTAAACTCCATTGTGCCCTGTATTAGAAAAAACGGAAATGCTTCAATCATGGACAAAAGTGTTGGGAAGGTAACCTCATTTTACAGAATCCCCCCTCCCCCTTTTCAATGTTGGATTTTCCAGGGAAAAAAAATGGTGACTTTTCTTACCTGAAGAACTCTAACATTGAATATGGGGAAGGGGGGGCCACAAGAGCATGGTATTTCCCAAATACTTCAGGCAATAGTTAGAAAAATCGAATTAGGTGTGAAGTGAGCTGATGCCCGCAACCTTCCCAACAACTTTTGATCACGATTGTCTGAAAAAGGTCGAAGCGCAATAAATGCGATTTTATACACGTGGTTTCATTCCTTTAACAGAAACTCGAAGAAGTGGCAAGATATTGGCATTTCGATATGTTTCGTTCAAGTTATTGCTGATAATCCATGGAACCGTAATTATGGAGAATAACAACTGCATATCTTCCGTACATTTTGTGTTATACGCCAAAAACTGTTTACAGTTGTTTTCAGACAATCATGGACAAAAGTGTTGGGAAGGTAACCTCATTTTACAGATACCCCCCTCCCCCTTTTCAATGTTGGATTTTCCAGGGAAAAAAAATGGTGACTTTTCTTACCTGAAGAACTCCAACATTGAATATGGGGAAGGGGGGGCCACAAGAGCATGGTATTTCCCAAATACTTCAGGCAATAGTTAGAAAAATCGAATTAGGTGTGAAGTGAGCTCATGCCCGCAACCTTCCCAACAACTTTTGACCACGATTGTCTGAAAAAGGTCGAAGCGCAATAAATGCGATTTTATACACGTGGTTTCATTCCTTTAACAGAAACTCGAAGAAGTGGCAAAATATTGGCATTTCGATATGTTTCGTTCAAGTTATTGCTGAAATCAAGCTCAAATAACGTCTTCATATTTTCTTTTTGATAATCTCGCAAATAGTAACGTGGGATGTTTACGAAATGAATAAGAATAATTCCCAGTGAGCTGTACTATATATCTATTTGCTGTTGTTAGATATGCAATATTTGCCATAAATACGTAATAGATTTTGCTAGGATAGATCGTAAGTGGCTTCCAAATGTTATTGAACCCTGTGTGTAGCCTCGAGGATCAGGTTACAGTCATATACTTAGTCAATGCTACACAGTTCTCCTCAACAGTACTCCATACATTCCGAGGAAAATGTCGCTATTTTGTTCGTCTTTGGGTTCAACTAAGCGCTTAGTGGTGACCATTGTAATCCAAACTTTGTTTTTCATAGGATTGCAGACTGTAAAGTTTGGTTTTAAACACTATCTACACAGTACTCCATCGAACGAATATAAATGAGAACCTATTACTCAATTAATCTTTTAAGTTCCCGCAATAGAAGGGAGTACTGTTCAAAATGAAGGAATTTCTTTATTCCAAGGGACAAATTCACAATCAGTTACTTTGTAGTATTAAATTCTATCCATAACCATTCAAGTTGTATCGAAACGTACCTCACTGGCCTCAAAAATCGCCACATACTTCTGGAGTACTGTGTGGAGTACTGCGTGAAACACCGTTTTGTAGTCATGTATTAACAATTATACGTCAATAGGTCGCCATTCACTCTCGCTACATCACCTGAACGCCATCTAAAAATGCGTTTGCTTAATAAACCGGGAAAAAAATAGTACAACAACAAATTTTCAGCTCCAAGCACATGGTTTACATGTCTTGGTGAGGTTTAAATTAGGCAAAAAAAGAACCTTTGCTATATTACCATTGTGGGAGTAACTCAAAGAACAATACGTCGACCATTAACAGGCCACTTGTCTTCTAAATATTTTGTATATTTTGCACGAATTGTACCTCTAGATACCAAATTTACGCTGCAATACGTTTTTAAGTGGTGAACTTCATGAAACAGAACGGCAATTTTACGGAGAAAGGACTTTCAATGCGCATTGTTGTACCGGTCCTAAGATACTGTTGTAACGCAATATTGTGTCACGGAAAACCACTCCTCGGAGTGAGCACATAGGTGGCTTTAGCAAATTCCATGTTCTGAGACTGGAGCCCAAAAACAACGACAATAAAGATAATCCATGGAACCGTAATTATGGAGAATAACAACTGCATATCTTCCGTACATTTTGTGTTATACGCCAAAAACTGTTTACAGTTGTTTTCAGACAATCATGGACAAAAGTGTTGGGAAGGTAACCTCATTTTACAGATACCCCCCTCCCCCTTTTCAATGTTGGATTTTCCAGGGAAAAAAAATGGTGACTTTTCTTACCTGAAGAACTCCAACATTGAATATGGGGAAGGGGGGGCCACAAGAGCATGGTATTTCCCAAATACTTCAGGCAATAGTTAGAAAAATCGAATTAGGTGTGAAGTGAGCTGATGCCCGCAACCTTCCCAACAACTTTTGACCACGATTGTCTGAAAAAGGTCGAAGCGCAATAAATGCGATTTTATACACGTGGTTTCATTCCTTTAACAGAAACTCGAAGAAGTGGCAAAATATTGGCATTTCGATATGTTTCGTTCAAGTTATTGCTGAAATCAAGCTCAAATAACGTCTTCATATTTTCTTTTTGATAATCTCGCAAATAGTAACGTGGGATGTTTACGAAATGAATAAGAATAATTCCCAGTGAGCTGTACTATATATCTATTTGCTGTTGTTAGATATGCAATATTTGCCATAAATACGTAATAGATTTTGCTAGGATAGATCGTAAGTGGCTTCCAAATGTTATTGAACCCTGTGTGTAGCCTCGAGGATCAGGTTACAGTCATATACTTAGTCAATGCTACACAGTTCTCCTCAACAGTACTCCATACATTCCGAGGAAAATGTCGCTATTTTGTTCGTCTTTGGGTTCAACTAAGCGCTTAGTGGTGACCATTGTAATCCAAACTTTGTTTTTCATAGGATTGCAGACTGTAAAGTTTGGTTTTAAACACTATCTACACAGTACTCCATCGAACGAATATAAATGAGAACCTATTACTCATTAATCTTTTAAGTTCCCGCAATAGAAGGGAGTACTGTTCAAAATGAAGGAATTTCTTTATTCCAAGGGACAAATTCACAATCAGTTACTTTGTAGTATTAAATTCTATCCATAACCATTCAAGTTGTATCGAAACGTACCTCACTGGCCTCAAAAATCGCCACATACTTCTGGAGTACTGTGTGGAGTACTGCGTGAAACACCGTTTTGTAGTCATGTATTAACAATTATACGTCAATAGGTCGCCATTCACTCTCGCTACATCACCTGAACGCCATCTAAAAATGCGTTTGCTTAATAAACCGGGAAAAAAATAGTACAACAACAAATTTTCAGCTCCAAGCACATGGTTTACATGTCTTGGTGAGGTTTAAATTAGGCAAAAAAAGAACCTTTGCTATATTACCATTGTGGGAGTAACTCAAAGAACAATACGTCGACCATTAACAGGCCACTTGTCTTCTAAATATTTTGTATATTTTGCACGAATTGTACCTCTAGATACCAAATTTACGCTGCAATACGTTTTTAAGTGGTGAACTTCATGAAACAGAACGGCAATTTTACGGAGAAAGGACTTTCAATGCGCATTGTTGTACCGGTCCTAAGATACTGTTGTAACGCAATATTGTGTCACGGAAAACCACTCCTCGGAGTGAGCACATAGGTGGCTTTAGCAAATTCCATGTTCTGAGACTGGAGCCCAAAAACAACGACAATAAAGATAATCCATGGAACCGTAATTATGGAGAATAACAACTGCATATCTTCCGTACATTTTGTGTTATACGCCAAAAACTGTTTACAGTTGTTTTCAGACAATCATGGACAAAAGTGTTGGGAAGGTAACCTCATTTTACAGATACCCCCCTCCCCCTTTTCAATGTTGGATTTTCCAGGGGAAAAAATGGTGACTTTTCTTACCTGAAGAACTCCAACATTGAATATGGTACAGGGGGGCCACAAGAGCATGGTATTTCCCAAATACTTCAGGCAATAGTTAGAAAAATCGAATTAGGTGTGAAGTGAGCTGATGCCCGCAACCTTCCCAACAACTTTTGACCACGATTGTCTGAAAAAGGTCGAAGCGCAATAAATGCGATTTTATACACGTGGTTTCATTCCTTTAACAGAAACTCGAAGAAGTGGCAAAATATTGGCATTTCGATATGTTTCGTTCAAGTTATTGCTGAAATCAAGCTCAAATAACGTCTTCATATTTTCTTTTTGATAATCTCGCAAATAGTAACGTGGGATGTTTACGAAATGAATAAGAATAATTCCCAGTGAGCTGTACTATATATCTATTTGCTGTTGTTAGATATGCAATATTTGCCATAAATACGTAATAGATTTTGCTAGGATAGGTCGTAAGTGGCTTCCAAATGTTATTGAACCCTGTGTGTAGCCTCGAGGATCAGGTTACAGTCATATACTTAGTCAATGCTACACAGTTCTCCTCAACAGTACTCCATACATTCCGAGGAAAATGTCGCTATTTTGTTCGTCTTTGGGTTCAACTAAGCGCTTAGTGGTGACCATTGTAATCCAAACTTTGTTTTTCATAGGATTGCAGACTGTAAAGTTTGGTTTTAAACACTATCTACACAGTACTCCATCGAACGAATATAAATGAGAACCTATTACTCAATTAATCTTTTAAGTTCCCGCAATAGAAGGGAGTACTGTTCAAAATGAAGGAATTTCTTCATTCCAAGGGACAAATTCACAATCAGTTACTTTGCAGTATTAAATTCTATCCATAACCATTCAAGTTGTATCGAAACGTACCTCACTGGCCTCAAAAATTGCCACATACTTCTGGAGTACTGTGTGGAGTACTGCGTGAAACACCGTTTTGTAGTCATGTATTAACAATTATACGTCAATAGGTCGCCATTCACTCTCGCTACATCACCTGAACGCCATCTAAAAATGCGTTTGCTTAATAAACCGGGAAAAAAAATAGTACAACAACAAATTTTCAGCTCCAAGCACATGGTTTACATGTCTTGGTGAGGTTTAAATTAGGCAAAAAAGAACCTTTGCTATATTACCATTGTGGGAGTAACTCAAAGAACAATACGTCGACCATTAACAGGCCACTTGTCTTCTAAATATTTTGTATATTTTGCACGAATTGTACCTCTAGATACCAAATTTACGTTGCAATACGTTTTTAAGTGGTGAACTTCATGAAACAGAACGGCAATTTTACGGAGAAAGGACTTTCAATGCGCATTGTTGTACCGGTCCTAAGATACTGTTGTAACGCAATATTGTGTCACGGAAAACCACTCCTCGGAGTGAGCACATAGGTGGCTTTAGCAAATCCATGTTCTGAGACTGGAGCCCAAAAACAACGACAATAAAGATAATCCATGGAACCGTAATTATGGAGAATAACAACTGCATATCTTCCGTACATTTTGTGTTATACGCCAAAAACTGTTTACAGTTGTTTTCAGACAATCATGGACAAAAGTGTTGGGAAGGTAACCTCATTTTACAGATACCCCCCTCCCCCTTTTCAATGTTGGATTTTCCAGGGAAAAAAAATGGTGACTTTTCTTACCTGAAGAACTCCAACATTGAATATGGGGAAGGGGGGGCCACAAGAGCATGGTATTTCCCAAATACTTCAGGCAATAGTTAGAAAAATCGAATTAGGTGTGAAGTGAGCTCATGCCCGCAACCTTCCCAACAACTTTTGACCACGATTGTCTGAAAAAGGTCGAAGCGCAATAAATGCGATTTTATACACGTGGTTTCATTCCTTTAACAGAAACTCGAAGAAGTGGCAAAATATTGGCATTTCGATATGTTTCGTTCAAGTTATTGCTGAAATCAAGCTCAAATAACGTCTTCATATTTTCTTTTTGATAATCTCGCAAATAGTAACGTGGGATGTTTACGAAATGAATAAGAATAATTCCCAGTGAGCTGTACTATATATCTATTTGCTGTTGTTAGATATGCAATATTTGCCATAAATACGTAATAGATTTTGCTAGGATAGGTCGTAAGTGGCTTCCAAATGTTATTGAACCCTGTGTGTAGCCTCGAGGATCAGGTTACAGTCATATACTTAGTCAATGCTACACAGTTCTCCTCAACAGTACTCCATACATTCCGAGGAAAATGTCGCTATTTTGTTCGTCTTTGGGTTCAACTAAGCGCTTAGTGGTGACCATTGTAATCCAAACTTTGTTTTTCATAGGATTGCAGACTGTAAAGTTTGGTTTTAAACACTATCTACACAGTACTCCATCGAACGAATATAAATGAGAACCTATTACTCAATTAATCTTTTAAGTTCCCGCAATAGAAGGGAGAGTACTGTTCAAAATGAAGGAATTTCTTCATTCCAAGGGACAAATTCACAATCAGTTACTTTGCAGTATTAAATTCTATCCATAACCATTCAAGTTGTATCGAAACGTACCTCACTGGCCTCAAAATTGCCACATACTTCTGGAGTACTGTGTGGAGTACTGCGTGAAACACCGTTTTGTAGTCATGTATTAACAATTATACGTCAATAGGTCGCCATTCACTCTCGCTACATCACCTGAACGCCATCTAAAAATGCGTTTGCTTAATAAACCGGGAAAAAAATAGTACAACAACAAAAATTTTCAGCTCCAAGCACATGGTTTACATGTCTTGGTGAGGTTTAAATTAGGCAAAAAAAGAACCTTTGCTATATTACCATTGTGGGAGTAACTCAAAGAACAATACGTCGACCATTAACAGGCCACTTGTCTTCTAAATATTTTGTATATTTTGCACGAATTGTACCTCTAGATACCAAATTTACGTTGCAATACGTTTTTAAGTGGTGAACTTCATGAAACAGAACGGCAATTTTACGGAGAAAGGACTTTCAATGCGCATTGTTGTACCGGTCCTAAGATACTGTTGTAACGCAATATTGTGTCACGGAAAACCACTCCTCGGAGTGAGCACATAGGTGGCTTTAGCAAATTCCATGTTCTGAGACTGGAGCCAAAAAACAACGGAAGTAAAGATAGTCCATGGAACCGTAATTATGGAGAATAAACAACTGCATATCTTCCGTACATTTTGTGTTATACGCCAAAAACTGTTTACAGTTGTTTTCAGACAATCATGGACAAAAGTGTTGGGAAGGTAACCTCATTTTACAGATACCCCCCTCCCCCTTTTCAATGTTGGATTTTCCAGGGAAAAAAAATGGTGACTTTTCTTACCTGAAGAACTCCAACATTGAATATGGGGAAGGGGGGCCACAAGAGCATGGTATTTCCCAAATACTTCAGGCAATAGTTAGAAAAATCGAATTAGGTGTGAAGTGAGCTCATGCCCGCAACCTTCCCAACAACTTTTGACCACGATCGTCTGAAAAAGGTCGAAGCGCAGCAATAAAATTTTTATACACGTGGTTTCATTCCTTAACATAAACTCGAAGAAGTGGCAAAATATTGGCATTTCGATATGTTTCGTTCAAGTTATTGCTGAAATCAAGCTCAAATAAAGTCTTCATATTTTCTTTTTGATAATCTCGCAAATAGTAACGTGGATGTTTACGAAATGAATAAGAATAATTCCCGGTGAGCTGTACCATATATCTATTTGCTGTTGTTAGATATGCAATATTTGGCATAAATACGCGATAGATTTTGCTGGATAGGTCGTAAGTGGCTTCCAAATGTTATTGAACCCTGTGTGTAGCCTCGAGGATCAGGTTACAGTCATATACTTAGTCAATGCTACACAGTTCTCCTCAACAGTACTCCATACATTCCGAGGAAAATGTCGCTATTTTGTTCGTCTTTGGGTTCAACTAAGCGCTTAGTGGTGACCATTGTAATCCAAACTTTGTTTTTCTAGGATTGCAGACTGTAAAGTTTGGTTTTAAACACTATCTACACAGTACTCCATCGAACGAATATAAATGAGAACCTATTACTCAATTAATCTTTTAAGTTCCCGCAATAGAAGGGAGTACTGTTCAAAATGAAGGAATTTCTTCATTCCAAGGGACAAATTCACAATCAGTTACTTTGCAGTATTAAATTCTATCCATAACCATTCAAGTTGTATCGAAACGTACCTCACTGGCCTCAAAAATTGCCACATGCTTCTGGAGTACTGTGTGGAGTACTGCGTGAAAACACCGTTTTGTAGTCATGTATTAACAATACGTCAATAGGTCGCCATTCACTCTCGCTACATCACCTGAACGCCATCTAAAAATGCGTTTGCTTAATAAACC
>NC_090893.1:230838-234861 GCF_036669925.1 Montipora capricornis | reverse complement strand
TTGGCAGTTACAACAAATCTTAATTCAAATACTGAAAGTAACGGAAAAATAACGAAGTGACTCTAAATAATAAACCGAAATCTAATACGTTTATTCGCGGATATTAAGACCGTTGGAATCAATTGTCCTGCCTTTTGAAATTAAAAAAGCTTCCCTGGCCTTACAGATCCAGTCTCTGCTAGAAAAAAAATTTTTCGATAGGAATTAATTTCATGTCTTTAGAGATGTTGTGGGGAGAGGAGAGGAAATGTTCTACGACTGTAGTAAATTTGGATTTGGTGTTAGCGTTATCTAAAGTGCGGCGGTGTTCATTAAAACGGTCTTTTAAACGTCGTTTAATTTCTCCTATGTAAAAAATAAATAAATTAATTAATTATATACTGGCAAAAACTAACGATAAAAGCGTCCGACGTTTCGACGACATCTTGGCGCCATTGTCAAGGGAAACTAAATTAAATATGCGATCTCAAGAGAAACTAAGAGTCCAGAGTCATTAAATTGCATGAGTTAGACAAAGACCTTAGCGCGAATATGTTTATCTAAATCATTGTTAATTAATTAATAATAATAATAATCATAATAATAATAATAATAATAATAATAATAATAGTAATAATAATAATGATGATGATAAGAAACCCTTACCATAAACAAAAGAAGCTTTCCAATGCCTGAATACTTTAAACTAGAAGATTTTTCACTCCTGATCTCTGATACTTCCATGATAGCGAAAATTATAGAAATTATGGAAAAAAAGGGAAGAAACTTGACTTAATTGCCTTGCTGCGCGTAACAAATACCTTCTTTTCGGTTGATGATGTGCGGCAAAAAGTCCAGCGCTAAAGCAAATGACTCGGCGATCCTCGCAAGAAATATGGATTTTCACTTAAGGTATTTGTATTACTTGGATTATACAAAATGATTCAGATCTTATTTATTGGTACTATCCGGATGACGACATACAATCATACAAGTTGCATATTAGTTAGGAATAGGCAAAACCCACAAACTACTCAAGGAATTCAAGGCTACTAGTGCTTACAAAATAATCAAACACTTAAAGCCCACTTAAAGACAGAAGTCATATTACTTCTTAGCATTTAACCAGTTAAGAACGTTGGCCAGTTCACGATTGGCAGTACATCTTTTTATTAAAGAAAATAGAAGATAGATATTAATTTAAGTACTGTGCCACGTGTTGGTATTGTGCAGTCGAATCGGGCACCATGTAGTCTTTTTGTCACGTGCTGATTTTCAATTGTGTTTTTGGTGCAATGCGTCGGTAGATTCATATGGTTGCCCCTCTGTCGGAAGAAAGCTCCTTAGAGCCTCTTTACATGAGCCCGGGTTGGACACCGACCCAGGTCAGTTCAGCGTCGAATATTACGTTTACATGAGCCCGGGCTGGGTGAGGGTTGGGTCATTCTCGGCTGACCCGGGTCAGTTTCCTTTTCGCTGGGTTGAAAGGGCTGGTGACTACTTGTCAGTGAGGAAAATGGCGGACGAACCATGCAATCATAACAATCATCAATTTGTGTTAACTTTATCAGCCATTTTGGTACAGGCTGCGCACGGGCGAGAACGCTGAACCGCAAAAAAGTGATGTTCAAGCAATCCCGGGTCAGATCCCGGGTCAGTGTTTACATGAAGAAATTGAAGAAATTTCAACCCTTCTAGCCGGGTCAACACGAGTCTTGAGAAGGGTTACCCGGCAAGGGGGGCTGACCCGATTTGACTACTGTTTTCATGTAAACGCTTATAAACATTTGACTGCAAAAGGGTTACCGCCGCGGTGATTCAACCCGGGGTAAAAAGCAACCCGGGCTCGTGTAAACAGGCCCTAAAATAAAGTTCCTCTCCTTTCCTTTCCATGTTAAACCTGGTTTCCACATGATCTGCAACGGTCTGCGACGATCGGAAGCTATTTGCGTTGGTCGTATCGCAGATGATCGTAAACACCGCAGGTAACGGCTTCCATTTAAATCTGAAGCGATCGCAGAAAAGCGTACCACTCAATCCTCTAACAGTGAACAATTCAAAATGCTTTAGAATTATGCCAATCAAATAATTGTTTAGGTAAATAATATTGATTAAAACAGGTGTTCTTACAATCAAGTATAAGAAAAAAAAATTGAAAGAATGCATTCAGGGTCAAGAATATTTTTTTAAAATAAAGGATTGCACACTTCGTGTACAGGAAGAACGTATGGATTTATTTCGTCACGTTACCTGTCATTTAAGATTTAAGTCAGGCCAAATGATCGGCAAAAGGAAGAGTGGAGCGTTCAGTAGTAAAACTGACTGAACATCTCAATTGAGCTCACCCTCAGCCCCCACCCCCAACGAAAACATTCGAAATTAGTGGAAAGAATATAAAAGCTAACTATAAAATGAAACTTGTTTGTATCCTAATGGGAAGAATCGCCTAACTTTCTCCTTTTAAATATCTCTGAAATTTTGGCTCTCTATATACAGTAAGAGACCCTTTGACAGAAATCTTCCCACAGCTTTAAAGGGAACCTCCACTAAAACAACAAAATAGCTTTAAACCACAGAACATAATGTTTACAATTGGAATTGCTCAATCTTTTTCCAATGAAAGCGTTTGTATTCGAGAAAAATAAATTCCAAAAACGCTTATTTTGGTTTTTAAATTTCCCGGGCGCCGCCATCTTGAATAATTGTGACGTAACTTGGTTGCCCTATTGTTCCAGAACAATCGCTCTTTGAATCAGAACAATAGGGCAACCAAGTTACGTCACAATTATTCAAGATGGCGGCGCCCATGAAATTTGAAAGCCAAAATAAGCGTTTTTGGAATTTATTTTTCTCGAATACAAACGTTTTCATTGGAAAAAGATTGAGCAATTCCAATTGTAAACATTATGTTCTGTGGTTTAAAGTTATTTTGTTGTTTTAGTGGAGGTTCCCTTTAAGAAAAAAAAGCGACTTTTAGGTTGTCCTCCAAGTAAAAATTCCGAAGTAAATTACTCGTTAAAGTTTTTTTTCCTTTTTCGGGAACTAGTCCCAGTCTATTCTCGCTTGGACCGATGAACAATTCTATATGTGCTTAAATAAACGACACCCAGCTTCGCAAGTAAATCAATAGGCCATTTCCGAGTTCACGTTTGCCTCCTCTCCAAAGCGAGTCTAAGTGCGAAGTTTTTCTTATGAAAATTAGTTTTCATTCATATGTAAAGTAGAACTAATTACCATCACAAAAACTTCGCACTTAGACTCAATTTGAAGAGGAGGCAGACATAAACTCGGAAATGGCCCATTCCAAATGGTTCATATAAAATGATACCGGGAGGAAGGCGGGAGGGGGGGAAAGACGCATTAAGTTTGGGGAAACTTCATTAACAATTTTTTTTTTTATTTGCTGATAAAACTCCGAAATCGCGACTACGAGTGCGAGTTTTGAGTTTCACTAACTCTTCTAGTATAGTGGAAATCATTGACTATATTCGCGAAAGCAGACTACAGCGGTAACAGAACAGATTTAAAAGAATACTCAATTGCCATACATTTCATGCCTGAAATGGAATGAAGATAGCATTATCGACGTTATAGTATTCGCTATTAAAATTGGCTTCTCATGTTTTCGGGATTTAATCGGCAAATTAAAGGATTAGTTGTTAATGAATTTTACCCAAAATTAATGCATCTCGCCCCACCTTGGTATCTTTATCAACTGCCAAATGCAGGGACAATTAGTACAGAAACTGTATTGGCATGTCGGAGAATATTCCCTAGGCCTGCCCACATAGGAAGCAGAAAGCACAATAAAAATGATAGGTCTCAAAAGAACCCGACTGCCGAATATTTTTTACTGGTATTGCATGGTATTCCAGACTAAAGACAATAATAATAATAATAATAATAATAATAATAATAATTATTATTATTATTATTATTATTAATAACAATATAATAATACTACTACTAATAATAATGATGATGATGATGATGATGATAATAATAATTCGACAATTGGAGTATCGACGGCTTGGAAGTTTACGG
>NC_090893.1:205838-215838 GCF_036669925.1 Montipora capricornis | reverse complement strand
TACTTCATTATGCATACACTCCTTTGTTTCAAGAAAACAATAGCGATAACAATAGACGTCCTTTGGGACTGTGGCGCTTTGTTCTTTCTTTTTAGAGGTTTTTTTTCTAGTCTATATAGAATTTAAAAAAGTGGGTCGAACTTCTGTCTGAAATACGGAAAAGCAGGTCACAGTTCACAGCAATACTGGAAAACCTAAACTATCACAGGGACTAACCTTAAGCCTTAACAGTGCCTTTAGTCGTAATTAGGGTTACGGTTAGCATTATTAAAGGGATGGGTTGTTTCAAGAGTAGTAAAACAGGGATCTCTTAACGGTAACCTACAAGTGAAAGTTCGATTGTAGGTGCTCGGTGCGGCACGTGTATATAATTACGTATCATTGTTATGTAAATAGTCAGCTAGAATTCAAAATAAATATCATTTTCAAGGTGTGAATTAGTAACTTGACACGTTAGCTCAGTGGTAAAGAACAGGGACGAGTAATCCCGAGGTTTACAGTGGGTAGGAGTTCAAGGCAAGCTACGAGTGATATACCATGGGATAAAATGGCAGAAAAAGCCGAGCGGGATCTGGAAATAAGAACAAGACGAAGGGATAGAAAGGTGAAATCTGGGACAAAAACGAGTAACGGTGTGGGCGATGAAGGGAAAGAAGAGAGAGAGGGAGGGAGAGAAAAAATGAGATCCGTTTTTATTCATCCCGTAAGTACAAATTTTTCATGTATATATTCGGTTCTCTTGGGTATGCGTATTGTTCTACAAAACAATAGCGCGAATGAATAATTATTTATTTCTTCTGCATGCATAATGAAGTAGGGACCTGTACGGAAATCATTCCGAAGACTTTTCTACCCCATTTAGTGTTTTATTGTGTTGCTTTCGGAGTTGCTCCGACACTAGACTGGTCTCTTCTTCTTTACTCTTTGGAGAGCGAAACCAACCAGCCATGTTTCTACCACAAAAGCTCTACCAAAATAGATTGCTAAATTCAATGCTAAACTCCTATGGGACAACTCCACGCCCTCGTGATTAACATAACAATCCAAATCTATTGTTTCATTTCACAAGTAAGATAAAATATTCGCGTCCGACCTTTATGGGCTATAAAACGGCTCGCCTGCGGCTCGCCGTTTGAACTGCCCATAAAGGTCTCCCGCTCATATTTTATCTATTACTTAATCATCGATGTTGGTACATTTAGTATATTTTTAATTTTTATAGTTAGCTCACGCCCCTACTGGAGACCAGCTGGTGTTTTTACATTGTTGAATAGGCTAGCGTGATTAAATAAAGTTTGATCTATCTATCTATCTATCTAAACCTATCCACGGTATTTTTACAGACCAGGGACCCGTTTCTCGAAAGCCCCGATAACTTTTCGCGCCCGAAAAGCCATTTGTGAAACTAACAACCGCTTGCTTTGGAAAGCCGATCTTTTAACATGTTTTAAAGGTAACAAAAAGAAAAATGACTGTGAAGTTTGACGACTTAGATCCTCTCCATTCTTGAGATACAAAGGGAATTGTGTCACCCGAAAATGGCCCGTAAAGTTTCGGGACTTTCGAGAAAAGGACCCCAGGCCCCAGTTGTTCGAAAGATGGATAGCGCTATCAGCCAGATAAATCACTATCCAGTGGATAAGTCATAGCGAAACCAATTGCGCTATCGAGTGGATAATGATTTATCCGGTGGATAGCATTTTCCACCTTTTGAGCAACTAGGGTTAGGAGCCCATGTACGATCTATTTTCAGACAATTCCGGTTCGGTGACACTATAACATCAAGTTAGTTTCCTGCGATTGGTCATCGGGCTCCTACAGGAGTCCCATTAGCGAGAAATTCAGTCCTAAAATATATGGCGGTCCGTGAAAAGGCCGTGACAGGAATATAGGGCTACATGTACTGATTTAAGCAATTGCCTGTTATAGACACTTATACCACCTATTTGGTGGCTCCAAAGGGATTCGTCTATAACCCGCTTTTCAACCATACGTTAATTTCATTCATGGAGACTCAGTTCATCACCAGAACAAATGAGCCCAACAAATTTACCTGCTCTCAACTGAGTGGCCTCAAAGCTCAGTTTGTAGAGCATTGCACCAGCATCGCAGAGGGTCATATGCATGGGTTCGAATCCCGTTGGAGCCACCTGATTTTTTCAGGTGACTTAATAAGAAACAATTGCTAAAATTGTGCAAATAAGTGAGAGGATCACTTCCCTCTTTCGCCTAAAGATTTTTCTGCTTGTAACTTTACAAAATGAGGGGTGGTCCACAGGGGTGGTCCATGGACCGGGTCCATGAAGGGGTCCATGGACCTGGGGTCCATGTTTTGTATGCGTCCGGTATTTATTGACAAAATGGTCTTGACTGTAAACTTCATCCGGAATGTAATTTCTCCGACCCCGAGATAACTAATTGGATCACTTTTTGTGGAAATAGTCATAGCTCAAGGGAAAAAAATCACCGTCGGCTCTGTGTATAAGTAGATCACCCAATTATCACGTAACTTTTTTTTTTAGTTAAATTTGATGATATTCTCTCCATTATTTTGAAACTGACGACAAATGTTGATGTGATGGGTGATTTTAATTTAGACTTGCTTTAGTACAATCATCCTGTGCCCACTCAGGACTTCATGGAATGTCTATTTTCACACACTTCTTTACCACTCATATCGAATCCAACTCACCTGACTTCCTATTCTGCAACATTAATTGACAACATATTTACCAACATCTCTCAACACATGTCTTCACCGGTATTGTTCTCAATGATTTATCGGGTCATTTTCCGATCTGTGCTCTTTTTATGGTGACGTTTTGCCGCACAGAAGTGAGAAGAAACTTCTTAAGCGCTCGTTTAAAGAAGACAATTTAATCAAATTCAATGAATCTCTTACGCTCACTGATTGGTTGAAACTGCTAAACACGGATGACCCTAATGAATCCTACAGTAGATTGATAAATGAATACTCGAGGCAATTTGATTCCTCCTTTCCAATAAAATGCATCAACCAGGAGTGCTCAACGACCAACTTTTCAAATAAGGTTCATTTCGTTTCCGAACAACAAACTGGCACCTTTAAAGCGGCTTATAGTTAATAATTAACTTTCGTGGGAAAAAAATAGCCGCTCCTCAGAGCCAGCAAGACAAAGTCCAAAGGATCCCTTTTGCCAGCAAGCAAATTCATTGAGGACCATAATCCCAGCCAGGAATATTTTATTTGTCATTGCTTTCTACCAGCAATGTAGGATGAACATACGTTGACAGCCAGCAAGTAGAAAAAGAAGAAAAGTGATTTTTACTTAAATTTAACAAGATTTAATCAGCTATTTCAACGTTACTTCCTTTTAATATCACTGTAAAGCCATTAAGGGCCGTCATCTGAACAAAGTCTAACTTAGACCGTCAAAATGCAAATATAATTTATCTCCTACTCCGCCATAATTCACCATAAATTACACAACGGTCTCCTTTCTGTAGGTCCCAGCCTACCTGAAGTTTTCTCGTTTGCGTTAATTTGCTTATTTGTACCGTTCGTTTGTATAAAAGTACCCGTAGAAAAATTATGTGAGAAGTTTTACCGTAAATGCTCGAATTAGCCCCCAGCTTCAAATAAGCACCCCACTTCGAATTAGCGCCACTCCTAAGGCTCAAAATTTGTAATAAGCGTCCCCCTTCAAATAAGCGATCCCAATTCCAGCTACGATGACTATCTTTTTAAGAATTAAGTAAATGAATTAAAGATTTTATCGCTCACCTCACGTTGTGTAATTTATGGTCTCTGGGCCAACATTTGTTTCTCTCCAGTATCATCCACATAACGCCTGAAACCTGCCAACTTTGATGTACTATCGCATGGGAAGAGAGGGTCCATTTCCTCCCCTTGATCTTCAGAACAACTTGCCTTGTACCATCCCTTTATGTGGCATACAATCTGAATAATATTAAATCTAAGCTATGATTTATCATATGCGTCCATGTCCATGCGTGAGGAAGACAAAGATAGCTGGATGGTCTAGCTCTCTTTTCGTGTTTACATACTTGAATTGAGTCCACAAGAACGCAAAAAATACTTAAATTTATTTAAGTTTATTTAGTTTAAATTTAAACTATTATCTATCACGACTAACACTATCATATTCATTGACAAAATTTACGTTACTAAAAGTATTAACAAATGAACAATTTTTTTTAAAATGCCAGATTATCGGTATATTTTTTCTTAATTTTAAAATCATATGATCCCTATCATGACTGTCACCGAAATTGAGACTTCATCATGAAAAAAATAACAGCCGAAATATACATTCCTTTCATCTGTATCCTTATGTACACATTATGTACTTACTTCTCGACTATTCAGGAATTTTTTCGAGTTCTTACAAGTTACTATGTCATGGGATCTTGTAGAAATGTTTCTTAGTCAATGAAAATTTGCAAAGAAACAAATTCCTTTTAAGAAAATGTTTTTCATATGATATAAACAAATGATGGCATTTTACTATTTCCTCGTAATTAAATTTCAACTCGTATTGGAATATTAAGTTAATAGTCCACTGTTATTTTCTCTCTTCCCAGTACACGCAAGTGTCAATTTTTCAGTGAGAAACTGGTTTAAAAGTTCGAGAAATACTGATATAAAACCATAATGACCTACCAATCGGTGTTACGATAAGACTATACTGTAATCGGGGCCACTTAGACAGATTTGACCAATAACATAAGAAGAAAGTTGGTTGTGGGCCAATCAGCAGCTCATAAAAATTTAGTTACTCAAAGCGCGAAATTTAAATGACAAAAGTGAACGCTTGGTCGATTCGAAACCTTACATATAACACCCAGGAGATTGACACTAGCTCTTATTTTGTCATCTAAACGCACGTTCTTCTCTGCCATTGCCGCACTTTGCAAAGACTATCCCGACGTCAAGTCAAAAATATAATTAACGTTTCCGTTTTTTGCGTCCGTCGTTCACTCTAAGGGACCTTTCAGGTTGTAATTGGTTGATTTTGGTCTATATTGTTTATTTCGATTAGGATCAACACCTAACTTTCTTGGAATGTACTATGACTTTCCTGTAATCCGACTGGTCAATTTTGTCCAGGTGGCTCGGTTATCTGCTGTAAGATCCAAGGGACTGATCAAGAACCTTTAAAAAAATACCGTTGATCGACCAATCCTTGCAATAGCATAAGGGTCAGTCTTTTCGTCTGAAAAAGACTTCAAGCATTGTTCGATTATTCAGTTAATAAATCACTCATTAGTCTTGCTCGCAGCATTGGAGTCTCCTTGAATGTCCAAGTGAAGTTCGTATGAATACCTTTACAGAGGTCTCTTACGCAAAACACCACTCCCACCCCGCAACTTCCTGAGCCACTGGGTTGATCAGGCATCGGCACTCCGAACCTTTATACTTTGTTCCAAATTGGTGGCTGGAAGCGTTGAAGACCAGTTGTTTCGAAAATGGCTTTCAACGTCCTGCCAGACAGTTGTTGAACGGATGACGTAACCGGGTAGTGGAAGCCGTCATCGTATTCCACGGTGTAATCACGAAGATTAAAAACAAGGAGCCCCCAGTGATTTCCATGTAAAAGCATGGGAAGAAAGATCATCTCCACTGTCCTCATGTCAATATTAGCAGAAAGATTGAAGACCGCGCTTTCTCTAAAATGCTTGGAAATGTCGGTTGGAAGCATAGCGAAAACGTCTCTTTCAAGACGCGCATTGGCCGCATCACAGTACTTGATTGTCAGCACGTTGATAATTTCATCCGTTAAGTAGCGTTCACAGCACAAAACAGACAATTCCTGCGACGTTACATTAAAGCCTTTGTACTGAACAAGTAATTGGCCATTTAAGTTCCACCTGTCCAGAAGTGCTTCTTTTACTGTCTCCTTCTCTTTTTCCGACAAACGTCCGCACGCTCCATGTAGCCACCTTGCTTTCTCTTGTACATCTCTTTTTACTCTTCTCAGTGTGTCGAATCTGCTTGGTATCCTTACTCCTTCCTGTGTGAAAGAACCATAAGAAGCGTAATGGACGATGAAATTAAATTCCTCGTTCCCCTCTTTGTTCTTCGTCTTGACAAGTTCTTTCATAGACTCCGTCACAACAGATATGGGAGGAACGCTTTCGATTGTTAAAGGATCACATGGGTGATCGTCCAATTAAGAACTTACATGTTCGATGGTAAACACTTGAATATTCTGATCTACCAAAGGGAGCTGCGCTTCCGCCAAGTACCGGCGCGGGGTCGCAAAGTTATCATCTATCTCTACGGCAAAGATCCCTCAGTATAGACCTCTGAATGTCGCTTTGATCATCGTTGTCAGTGTTTATGACGTCACCGTCGTCACTTCCCAGAATGATAACGTTGGGCTAATGCGAGACAACTATACTTACTTTGTCGGTCACTAGCAAAAAGTGAGTTAGTAAGCACTTACCGTTACAAAACAATACTAGGCTGTGATTCCGAGAAAATTGGTACCATGATTCCGAACGAGGAAAAAATAGCTTTAAAGAATTCCAGTTTGGACAGCCATCTCAAAAGTTCCCCCGCGCTCTCTCTCTCTCTCTCTCTCTTTGGACGTACCAGTCTATGCGCAATGTGAATGAAACAGTTGATTTTGTACTGATTGACAGCCAGTTGTCAGATATTGAATAGAGGAGCGTAGAGGAGTTTTCATTTAAACAGTTTCAGATGTCATCCGCACGTCATATGATCGGCGTTGTACTGGGCGTTAACTGCTTGAAGTTTTTGCCAGCAAAGCGATAAAAACAGTGTGTGAGCCAGGAAGTGGGCGTTGTGTGTCGAGTCCCAGCCAAAAACAATTTGGGTAGAAAAAATCGCCATAAAGCTATTATTCTTAACCAATTCGCAGCCAATTTCTTATCTAAGATGCCATACTTCCCAGCCAGCATCACGATGTCTGAGGAACGGCTTTTTTGAATATCGGCTCCACTGAGCACTCCTGATCAAAGGCAAACAAATGACTGACAAGTCTAGGTCTCCTTGATTGACCCCAGCCATACTGAAATCTAAAAATCGGAAAAATAGTCTTTATAAAAAATTAATGAAATCACCCAGTAAGTCTTATGAACTGCAATATAAGACGTATAAAAATAAACTGAACCACATAATTCGCATTGCTAAACGCTCCCACTATGATAATAAGTATGACAATGCTAAAAAAAGACCTTTAATTAACTTGGAAATTGCTAAATGAAGTGATAAATTAGCAAACGAGCAAGCCTTCATTGCCTTCATTTTTTAAATGTGAAGGGAAATCAATCATCGATTCCAAGGTGATTGCTGAGAGACTTGGTAAATATTTTACTAATATCGGCAAAGCCTTGCAAGTGCTATACCACCAGTTAATTCTAATTTTCGTTCATTCCTCATCGACAATAATAACAATCCTATCACTTAAAAGCTAACTACTACAATAGAACTTGAGAATATTTCTAAAACATCAGCTTCTGGGAAAGCCCTAGTCTCCTTCGCAGCCGTTATTAGGGTGGTCACGCAACGCTCCTCCCCACTAACGGCTGCTCACGAGAGAGACACATTCCTTTCCCTAAAACTGACCAGTAAGAAACAGGCTTCCATATTCTGGAAGCCTGGTCCAAATCCCTCTTCATTACTTGAAAGCAAACATGGTGGATCTATCTCCTTCTTTTTCAAAAGTGCGTGAACAATTCAAGTTTAGCGAGTTAAACAAGCATAAAGAAAAAGCGTGCGGAAGAAAAAGGACGTATTTGTTAGTTTACCAACTGGCTTTGGAAAATCTGTCATTTTTCAAGCTCTACCTATGGTATTTGACGGCTTCACTGGCGAGTCTGGCCACATTATGATTGTTGTTTCGCCTTTGCTTTCCCTCATTAAGGATCAAACCGAACGCTTACGACAGGTAGGAATATCCTGCGTAAGTCTGAGCGACTCGAGTACGCAGGGAGAAATAGATCTCGTTGAAGGAGGATTTTATTCGGTTGTTTACGCAACGCCAGATTGGCGTAGTCTATAACAATAACGTGCATTCTATTGGTTTTCAAAAACAAAGGGAAAGGAATGTGTCTCTCTCGTGAGCAGCCGTTAGTTGGGAGGAGCGTTGCGTGACGACCTGATAACGGCTGCGAAGGAGACGAGAAAGCCCCCGGTTATGACAATATTCCAATGCGTGTTATCAAAAGCTCTTTTCACTTAATTTCGTCACCTTTAGCGAATATTATTAATCAGGTGCTGCAAAAAGTATTTTCCCAGACAAACTGAAAATTGCTGAAGGAATCCCTGTTTACAATAGTGAGGATTCTTATCTTTTTGTGAATTACAGACCTATTTCTTTATTATCGAATTTTTCGAAATGTTTTGAGAGAGTTATGTACAATGGGTTAATAGAGTTTGTTAAAAAATGCGAGTATGACATGCTCTACTACTGTTGTTAATTTGGTTTTCGGATAAAACACTCTACTTCTCTTGCATCTATTCACCATGTTAACAAAATTTCATCTGCAATTGATCGACTTGAGACTACTGCAAGGGTTTTCCTAGATTTCTCTAAAGCATTTGATACCATTGACCATCAAATCCTATTTGGCAAGTTGGAACGTTATGGTATTCGTGGCCTGGCCTTGGATTGGATTAAAAGCTTTTTTTCTTGTCGCCGACAATTTGTTCAATTTAATTCTACATGTTCCTCTAAGCAGACTATTAAATGTGGTGTCCCTCAATTGCAAGATTCCATTTTAGGTCCACTACTTTTCACATCATATATTAACGATCTTCCCCATGCTTCCCAATTAACTCAGCCTTTACTTTTTGTTGATGACACCAGTATTTTGGATCATATTGGGTTCCTGACTGACCCGAGGCCGATCAAAACAGAGTCCGATTACAGAACCCGGATCCTACAATAACTAGCGGACTACTGCTTGCATTGAATCGAAGCCTCCGAGATCGAAAATTTCGCTTAACCTCGTTGTAACATTTTCTTCAGATTGCACTCTCTTTCCAACAAAGAAATCTGGACCTTGATCGGGTTTTTAACACTTAGTGCATTTGCGATACGTTCACTGGAAATGAGAAATGAAGCTGTGAAATTGTAGGTAATTCTGAGCTTCTGTTACTCCAAACGAACGTTGCTTCCCAGCAAACTAAAAGGATTGTTTACAAAAAGCGTGAATAAACAAAAAAATCCTGCCATCTAAACATTCTTTGCAAAATTGCTGCCTTCACTGCTGAAAGGTGTAAAAGGAACGATGGAAGGTCATTGCTTCGAACGCCACCTTTACATCAAGTTTGTCGCACAGATCTATAGTGCCAAGTCATTCTCCTTCTGTTCATGACGAGCGTCGCAGTGTACGCAATAGCCTGGTATCTTCCGGTTATTTTATCGGCCCCGATAAGTACCTGGAAACTTTACGGGTGCTTCGAGAAACACTCTTCCGGTCCCGATAAAGTTTCCCGGTAACGGTCCCGGTAATTACCGGGACTTTCGAGAAACGGACCCCAGGCCCCAAAAGGGTGCAATCTTTATTATTTCATGAATCACACATTTTCTTTTGTTATTCAACATCCTTTATTTAACTTACATAATTCATGACTATTTAACTAACTGAAAGTCCGGGGAGGGCTTGATAATGTAGCAGGGAAGAGCGGCTCTGATGAATTGAATAAATTGCTAATTATAAATGCAAGGGCAATATCTAAATAAATACCCGGTATTTACCTGTATATTGCCCTGCTTCCCTGGGCAATATACAATTTAAATCCCTTCCATTTATAACGAGCAATTAAAGCAAATCATACACGTCCTTTGACTCCGCCAAACATTCTGAGAAAATTTCTCCCTTTAACACAAATATAGAAATTTATTCTGCAACTATAGAAAATACAGTAGTATCCCATATATCATGCAGGCTATGTGTTCACTCTAAGAAAATTTTAAGTCTTTGGATATTACAAACGAGCAATTCTGGAACACAACACTGTTTGATC
>NC_090893.1:198338-200838 GCF_036669925.1 Montipora capricornis | reverse complement strand
TTGACTTCAGTGAAGTTTAGTATTACAAAGCTTTCAGATGCTCAGAGGGCACACTTGTGGTGAAAAGAAGTTGTGAGGGAACTTGAAAATTATCAACATGTCAGCCCAGAACCAATGTTTCTAGCTTCTCTTTTATTTGTTATTCTTCAGAGACTGGAATGCTGTATTTCAATACCACACAATTCAGTGCCTTCTGATTTTCTGTAGCACGTACCACAGGCAACCCAGTGTATGCTTCACAGAAGCATCTAGTTTGTTATTTTCCGTGTCGGGAAAAGTCTTGCCTGTCACTCCCCTGCTAAGTGGTGTCTTTATGCATAGAGCCTTCTGGACGTATTGTCTTAGGATCGAGAGGGTAGTGGGAAATGCGTAGATTTCTCTGGTGGACACAGTAGAATGATTAACGTAACCGGCAATGGCGTCGAAAGTCATGTAACGCGAATGGCGTTTTAGTGGATTTTTAAGCAAAATATACCCTTATGGAGCTTAATAATGGAAAGTCAATTGGATACTGAACAAGGAAGGCGCTGAAAAAAATATCTGGAATCTTAAAAGCGACGAGTAATGGACTTCGACAACAATCTGTCGCCCGTCGAGCCGTAATCAAAGTGAGATGTAGTTCTAATATTGTACGAGTGTGGTGTTTTGTACAGCGCTGAAATCAAATGGAAAATTCTCTAGTAACTTATGGGTTTAACAAAACAGAGACTTGGATCTGTACTCAATTCTGCACAGTCTTCTGCTAACAATTGGAAACTTCACAAATTCCTGTTAGTCAAAAATTATTTGAAAGAAAGCTTGTTGCCCATTTTTTTGCTTGATAATTCAAATAAAGGGTTTTTCAGTGAAGGGTTTGATGCAAAACACTCGAGGGAAATTTATTTACCGTGTTGCGTTTTTGACACGGAGTGTAATTTGACACGATTGAGTTTCTTGTCTTCACGCACGTATTAAATGAAATAGGAAGGGTTTTTTGCCTCTTATAGCACATATGTTGGTTGTTTCAAAAAGCATTTCGCTGGAAAATGGTGGCTTTTATGAACTCATCATGTGTAATATGCGAGCTTAACTGGATAGTTTTTAAGGCAATAGTAAAGCATTTTCGTGTCAAAATATAAGGTAAGAGACTCTTTCTGTTGTGTTAACTTAATTAAATATACCATGGCTCGTAAGTTTGCATTTGTCGTCTGCTATAAACTTGATTTCCACACTCAAAATTACCTCCAGAACCTACTTTTTGCGTAAAATAAGCTTTTAGAATGATTTTCGTTTCTTCTGTGGTGATTCTTGACGATTCGGGAACATTTTGTGAAAAAATATTTATAACGGGTCACACGCGCAACTTGCCCGATTAAGCATATAACATCCACTTGGCCTTTTGACATCCCATTGAAAAAAACGCGTAAAATATTCGCAGACCGGTCGCTTTCTCTGAAATTTGAAAGGATGATTGCTAACAAATATAGAAAGATTTTCATAATAACTAAAAATTCCTGTTTTAAGCATTAGAATTCGACGAAGAGGTAATGCGACTAAATTTGTCGCGTGCGTTGCTATTTTTATGATTTGACTGTTGTGCAAATTTTGACAGATATTAAATTATGAAAAAAATATCTAGGTAAAGGTAAAGGTACATCTTATTTAACGTCGTAAGTTTCTTTACTCTCTAGAGAGTATTCTCCCAGTAAGCCGACGGATAGATCGTTAAATATTCTTTATTTTTAGCTGTTATTTGAACATAAAAGATGCAACACTTGACGAGAAATAATATTTTTGCTAATACTATGTATTTTTCCCGAGAATCGGGTTGAAAATGAGTTAACAAATTTGCATACGTATGTTGAAATGTGATACACGAGGAGAAAGGAATTTTATTTCTCTGACAAATGATTTTGTCATTGTAGTGCAAGATGAAATTTATTTGGGAAGCCAACAATATTCTTTTAACTTCCTGGTTAATCCAAAAGGCCATTTCCGAATTCTAGTCTGCCTCCTCTTCAAAGCGAGTCTAAGTGCTAAGTTTTTGTAATGGTAATTAGTTCTAATTTACATATGAATGAAAACTAATTTTCATAACAAAAACTTCGCACTTAGACTCGCTTTGAGGATGAGGCAGGCCAGAACTCGGAATGGGCTATTTTATTGCTGCGACTTGCTTGTGCGAAGATTGTGTACATGAAACTCGCGCTTCTTGCGAATTTTGAGTGTCATGAAATTACATAATTTGCGTGACAATATATCCCTTTTTTAATACTCTGACCCAAATACATTCAGATAGTAACAAACTTCATATTTACTTAACCATTTCTTCTCCTTTTGTGCTTGTCAGCATTGTGATTTGCGGTAATTCGCAAGTCTGTTTTTGTATCTCATAGATGTTTAGATTTTCAATTACACGGTCACTCAACCTCTCGATTGTGTAAATAGTTCACCCTGAAGTCAAAAAAGATACGTTTCTCAAGAACCCGACAAAGAAGGCTTCCTGGCCCGACAGAAGAAA
>NC_090893.1:190838-193338 GCF_036669925.1 Montipora capricornis | reverse complement strand
GCTTCCAACTCACGAATTTCGTTATGGCGCTGGATAATGAACCCGACGCGCTGACATACCCTTGCGTGATCCACGCTAAACTGAACACCGCATGCGCAGATCATAGGTGTGTCCGTTATTTCCAGGTCGTATCGTAACTTGATTGCATCTCTAAATTCCTTCTTATTCAGATTGTAATCTAGCTCTTTGTGAATCACAGTCAACCAATTTGATGATTCCTTCTCTGAAGCTAGCTCAACAGCCCTCTTAGCTTTTGTCGGCTGGGAGCTGTTCACCTGCTCTAGCCTCTCACTTAGACAGTCATCTTTTTGTTTTCCTGTGCTCAGTTGCAGTGTTCGAATTTCTGAGGCATCTGGAGGCTGGTGCTCTTGCTCAACAACTCGCCTCACGAGCGGATTAGTAACTTTGATTGAAACCTCGAAATCAGAACATGAAGTCTCATTCAAGGCCTCCCATGCGCACAGGCACACCAAGAAGGTCACTCTCTACTTTAGTGTGAGTGTGTGGCCAGTGACAGCTGGTATGAGAACTTCATTAATCGCGCGCTCAAGCGGCTCTAATAATTCTGCCATATCAGGTAATGTTCTTAGGAAATATGTTCAACGGTGCCGCAGACCAAATGATAATGGTAATGATAATAAGGAGGGAGCTGAGATACTTTGTATGAGGATGTTTGGTATAGTGAAGAATATGGTGGGTTTGGTCCAAAACAACATAAAACAGTGGAAGACAGTTTTAACCACAGGAGGTGAAGCTCTTGGCGCGGTTCATATCAGAAGAGGAATATTTCAAGGAGACAGCCTTTCATCCCTCCTTTTTGTTATATCGCTCATCCGGGCACTAACACTCGTGCAACGAAAAGTAAAGTTTGGGTATGATCCTGGCGACGGGAAAGGAATGATTAATCATTTGCTTTTTATGGACGATCTTAAGAAGCCATATGATAAAAATGAAAATCAAGTTGATTCTCTTGTCCCATCAGTTAGCATTGTGGCCGAAGATATGCCGATGGAGTTCGGAATACCAAAGTGTGCAATCCTATTGATGAAATGCGGAAAAGTGTTCCAAAGTGAAGAAAAGTAGTATAGGAGTTGGGGGTACCAGATCATTTTTTGATCTGTTACCAAACCCAACTCCATACTACTTTCCATGTAATGGCTTCCAACTTTTGATCTCGTATTTTTGGTCTCGTTTTTTTGATTATGTATTTTGGAAATCTATATGTTTTTTTATATTTTTTGGTCTTGTATTTTTGATCTCGTATTTTTGATCTCATATTTTTGATCTTATATTTTGGAAATCTATATGTTTTTTTAAAATAATATTACCAAGTGAAAAACTACATGATTAAATATTCACGTAATCAATCAAATGGAACATGAAAGAATCACAAAGCATGACACTCTCGGAAATAAAAAAAGGGGTTTCCCCGTGATTTTTAGCCAACCACAAGCTTCACATTTTTACTCCACAATTGTGAAATTTTTCAGTGAAACTTTTCAAATTTGTGAAATTATTTTGTGAAGTTGCATGCATGAAGTGTTTTTAAATATTTGCATAAGTAAATGAAACGGAAACAATCACCATAGCGTGGCATTTTAGTTAACTTTATGAGTAAACTTCATGAGTAAACTTTATGAGTAAACTTTATAAGTAAACTTTATCATTCAGATTGTTTTGGTGTGTTGATTTTATAGTGACCGTATGCATAACTTGTCACACCACTATCGTGAATATACCGCTTGTCATCGAAGCAAGATAATGACACTTTATTAAGCTCATAGCTTCCGAGTTTATGGTTGTTGCTTCGGATTGTTTTCATTGTATGATGCATTTGTTCGTTATTAAATAGTAGATTTTTATAATTTTTATGAGTGATGTTCTTTTTGATAATATTTTTTTTGATATCCATAGCGGTCTTCCCACCTTTATCATTGTCTTTCATATATGAATACATTTTCGATCTCAATCCGACGAATTCAGTTATTGGTATACCTGCTGCCTCATCTTTGAATTTACCAATAACTTTCTTGTTTGTCTTATCAAAATACGGTAAACTTTCAGGGTAGTCGCTGTTATCGAATTTGTCTTTATCATTCCAAAAGTCTTGATACACATCATTGGTTTCTATTTCATAAGTTAAGCTGTCTGTGTCTGTGAATAATAATTTTGCTTTGCTGCCGTATTTTTGTTTCATGTAATTATAATGAAAATCATACATTAGAGTCTTGCTCATATCCAAGATACACATACCTACATATGCCGGCCTGTTTAGGGTTAGTGTCTCTTTGATTTTGTGTACTGCTACTAAATTTTCATTAAAGATCTTGCTGCTAACATATGTTGGTTTAGCAGCCATTTTTAATAGTTTGTTTTCATCAGTCACTAATCTAACATCTACTCTTTTTCTAATGTTTTCCATTGTTTTACCAAAGACGCTGTTGTTCATTAGTTTGAAGAAATCTTTCTCAAAAGCATTTTTAGCATTAGTTCTTTTCTC
>NC_090893.1:183338-185838 GCF_036669925.1 Montipora capricornis | reverse complement strand
TTTTCCTTGAAAGGGGATACGCCCATCTTTTGTACCGCCAAGGAGGAAATTTCCTTTGTCCGTGCTGGTGTGCTGGATGAAAGAGAGACTGAAATGATGCGTGTTCGTTGGCGAGTGTTTGCATTCAGCTCACAGATTACTGAGGCAGAACAACTGCAAGTTCCACCTTGTCCACGCTGTTTTGCTGAACTTGTCTATCCCCAGGCCTAAACTCTGCCTCTTGTTAATTTAATTATGGTTACATGTGAGTGTGTACCGATCACGGATCACCATCCTTTTTCTTCATTTTAGCGTTGTATTTGGTAAAAACTAGGACGTTTAATCGTACTAAACTATTGTAGTAGTTACTATGTGTAACCAGAAATAATAGAAATCACAACAGCGCCTTCCTTAGACTTATTTGCTACGGTACACCATGGTGATCCGTCATTGCTAAATAATTTTAGTAGACTGTAATTAATTTACCGACAACGGATCACCATGGTGTACCGTAGAAATTTTGAGGACAAAAACTGCTAATTGCTTGAAAATCTCACTATAGTTAAGTTGTGTTCTAGTGCTTATTGTCAAGTACAAAAAAAGGCAGATAAGACAGATTTAAAGTACTTTTGCAAGAAATGATCATGGTGTACCGTGATCACAAGGGTGATGTTGATTGTTTACACAAGCAATTTATACACGTCAATGGATTCCAGTCCTTTATCTAAGAAAAAGTACCGGTAAATATCAACTTTCTTTTGAAGAGCTATGCTTTAAATACATTATACAAAGTAAAACAAAGAGACAATTGATTGTTTAGTAAAAAGTAGAGATACATCGTTGAAATTAGTAGTTGCAACGTTATTTAACGCGGAAAAAAGACAACAGCAACAAGCTTTTTTACATTTCCCACCGGTGTAACACTGTACTTACACACGCACACACAAAAAAAAACATTACAGTTGTCCGCTATAGAGCTTTAAAATGAGTATTAACTAATACTTGATACGGCCACCCCTCTTTCTGATGACACTGGTCATTCTTTTTGGTATAGAGTCTATCAACCTATTTACAGTTACTATCGGCAGGGTGAAAAACGTATCTATTACACGAGCTTTAAACTCTTCAAACGTTTCACGTCTTATTTTGCGATCCCTTGCTTGTTTTCGAAGGTGCCTATTAACAATAGCAAAAACGTTTTCGATAACATGTAAGTCTGCGCTTCGTGGTGGAAGTTTGATGACGGTGCTATTTACACGCTCAATTGCCGCTTTTGCTAATGCAGAATTTTGACAAGGATCTCCACCCTGCATCCATAGGCGACTGACACCTTTTCCAGCCAACTCAAACAATCGATCAAAGTGTTCAGCAACGAATGTGGCGAAGTAGCTACCTGTCATGTGTTCATAAGGCTCACAGCAAATTACTCCCTTGTCATAGGATATAGCGACTATAAGCCTTAAGACTTTGCCCCCAGTTCCCTCCTTTCGACCCTTCGTAATGCATCCATGAGCAAGGCCCTCGCTTTTTTTCTCCATACTCGTCCTTGAGGTGCGATAGCTTGATCAAAAGGATTCCTCTTATATGCGATGGATGTTCCGTCCAAGTAGAACGCAATTTCTTTTTTCCAAACATCCGCACTGAAGTTTCTCTGCATGAGTTTAGCAAAAGCCACTCTTTTCTTATGATCATCTTCGGTCATAAGTCCTTTCTTCCTTGTCTGCAAATAAAAATACCCTGCTGAATTTAGGTAACGTGTAACTGTCCTCGTTGAAACATCACTTTCTTTAATTCCGGCCTCCTCCATTAATCTTTTACAGGTGAAAGTCCCGTCTCTTTTTCGTAGGACCCTGAGACAGCGAATCAGGTGCCTTCTTTGTCGTTCACTTAGCTTGAACTTACGGCCTCTTTTCGAGGAACTTCGTAAACGCGAGGGAGCGCTTCTATTTGCTTTGGAAATTCTTACAACACTTGCTGTTGAAATACCACATAAATCAGCAACTTTACGAACAGCAAGTCGTTTAACCCGGCTTAAGTAAAAAGCTCTTGCCCGTGTCACATTATCGATACAGTGTTTAAAGGCCATTACACTAGTGCAGCGCTTTTCTCTCGTAATTCTGTAGAATATTATTCCTTCTTAGCAACAAACCAACTCTTTATAGCAATTTTATAAGTAAAGAAACGTGCTTAAACTTCGTTTCATTGCGAAAGTCCCACAAAACAACCGTTACAGAACACATTAGTAATGGCGCATTTTCTTATCTGAAAAGCGTCATTCAACACTCAGACAACCTCGGTCATAAATAGTTGTAACACTTTCTTGAAAAGCACGTAACTCGCATCCAAGCTATTGATAACGCACTCCTCCTCCCTCCCTCCCTTCAATGTTGCGTTTGTCGTTCTAATGTTGCGTTTACTGGAAAGTTCTTGCATTGGAACCCATAAACATCAACATTGAAAGGGGAGGAGGGAAAAATTTTCCGTCGGCGTTACAACATTTGTGACTGAGACTGTAGTTCAA
>NC_090893.1:174568-183238 GCF_036669925.1 Montipora capricornis | reverse complement strand
TTTATTTTGAGTATGAGTTTCGGATTTCATGGTCCGACATCACGTTCAAACTGACCGACTGGACCTCATAGGGTTGGATCTAGGGAAAAGTGACGTCATCCGCTCAATAGCTTACATTTCAGCGTGTAAACGCTGTTTATTGTGTATGCAAAACACGAGTTTAAAAATCCGAAAAACCGAAACCCCCGGTCTGCATATTAATTCAGTCGCGTACAAACGCATTGCATTCTTAAACTAGTGAGTCTTTGACGTCAGTTTTCTCCTCGAAGTCTCTGTCTATATCAGTTCTCTTGAGATTTTAAGTTAGTAATGGCGGACCATTAATAGGAAATTCCAGTTAAAATAACAAGTGTCTTTTTGAAATTAAGGCTCAAAACTTGGGTCACTTAGTGTTCAGTTAAAATACTCTTGCATACAAGAAAATAAAGATTTGACTTTGTGCTCATCGCACCCACTTTAAGAAACGGTTTCTAATTCTCTGTTGCGGCAATTGTGCCATATTGAGCTTAAAAGCTACTTACATGAATAAAGTCTGTGAAGTCTGTGTTTTGGCACAACTATTCAACGACTTGACAGAAAAAAGGATAAATAATGTCATAATAAGCCTTAGATATTCTTTTCCTTTTGACTCGACTCAGTGCGCGCCCTGACAGGTTAAATTCCGACAAGCGACATGGCCCAAAAAGTAGCGACAGCACATAAAATGAAATTTCGACAGTGACGTCAGAGGCCGAGAGTAAGCCATAACATGAATAAGTCTATTCATTCAGCGATTTTGTAGGCTTGTCCCTCCTGCTCATCCAAAAAATTGTCACTTTCACTAAAAACAGCGTGGGTGTCGACATGACAAACCGCTAAATACCCTGGATGTGGGATTATGGCCCACCCCCCCCCCCCCCCCCCCTGTCCCTTTTTTGAAAAATCCAAGCTACGCCCATGTCATGGTCGATACTATACACTTATTACAATTAATGCCAAAAGAAACTGACAGAATCAAATTGAACCCCTAACCAAAAGAGAAAATGTTTACTTTGATGGAGCAGATGAAACAACACGGAAAGGTAATAAACAATTTTTCACGCGCATGTGTTGAATATGAGATGGTACATTGCCAGCAAAGCGCTTTGCGCTGTTAGCCACGACCGACCAATCTTAGAAGCCCTTGTGGAATAATTGTGTTTCTTTACTAAATTCAAAAGAGCTGGATACTCGAAATTTCGCCTTCCGCCACAACTTTTCCAGCTTGGCAACTCTGGGCGGGACTGTACGGTGTGTGGGCGTGTAGGCGAGCCAATTTACTGAGCCAATAGACCATTTTTGAATTCTCACAGCTGGACTGGGTCTAGCATAAAATGGAGACTAATGCGGCAAATAAATTTGCATTTGCCCGCATTAGCCGATATTTCATGCTAGATCCAGTCCAGCCGCGAGAATTACAAATTGTCCATTAGAACCCTAGATATGCGATTTCCAAGATTAAAAAAAATGGTAACAGAGAGATAACTAAGTGGTGGCAAAGGCAAATTTAGACTTAAAGTTTGCCTTAAACGCAATTTTTAATCTCTGTAATATAAAGATCGCCACAAAAGCAAAAAAAAAATATCACATTTTAAAAAAATTGGATAACGTTGATCTGTGCTGTTAAAATAGCATCACATTAGCAATTATTCACCGATCCTGAGGTGAATAATTGTTTTAATAATAGTAATAGGACTGAGTGGAGTCCAATAGGCCATTTCCGAGTTCATGACTGCGTCCTCTTCAAAGCGAGTCTAGGTGCGAAGTTTTTTTTTACGGTAATTACTTCTACTTTTTATAAGTAAAACTTTGCAATTAGACTCGCTTTGAAGAGGAAGCAGTCAGGAATTCGGAAATGGCCTACATCTTAAGGTAATCGCGAGATTTTTCTCGTGCAATTTGGAATAAATGAGCACTTGTAAATTTTTTTCAAAGACGACCGAAACTTGTAGTCGCACGCGTATCACGCAATCAGGGAAAAAACTAAGCCATAATTTGCGCCATCCAGGGCGCGCACTTGATTTGAAAACAGAAGATTTGATTGGTTCTGATCAAACGTTATTGGTTATTAGCCAATCATAATCCAGAATTTCGATGTGTAATTTGAGCACACTGGTCTCAGTCAATCAGGATCGAGTAATTTTTCATGTTTATTTATAGGTCTGTCATCATACGATTAAAAGACTGACAAAGGAGGCGTAAATTGTTTAAGGACATTGCCTATTATTGAGGTCCTGACAGGAGGGGGGGGGGGGGGGGGGGGGGAGGGGGAGATTCCATGTCGCTTGTCTGAATTTTAAAATCACTGGTGTCGGGGCTTAATCGGCTCACTCTCGGCCTTGACGTCACTGTCGGAATTTTGCTGGGAAAGGATGTCTTTTGTCAGACTTTCATTTTTTGTGCTGTCGCTACTTTTTGGGGCATATCGCTCGTCGGAATTTACCCTGTCATAGCCGCACTATTGTTACTGCGCATACGTTCCGCGCATCTTGAGACACTCGGATTTCCTATGGGTGGTACTTATTCATGCAGGGATGTTTTTGCGCGGTTTAAAATTATGCCGAGAAAGCAGAAATTAGCAAGTGATCTTGGTATCCAAAAAGAAAATTGGGGGTAACCACGCATTTTTCAGAGATAATTAAGCTTCAATTTGGAAAAGAACGCCATAGACTGCTTTGTATTTTAGGGACGGTGCCTACTAATTCAAAGGTATTTTTGCCCCGGTATATGATTATGCAGGAGATGTAGATCTTAACAAGTGTTATTAAAATCCAAAGAGAAAATTGCAATCAATCAGCGCAAAGAACAATCTACGTAATTCTACTACCGGTAAATATCCTACACTTATTTCAAACTAAATGCGAAATGTGGTTAATGTGTTTGTGTGATTTATTACTTTGCCGTTAATAAAGTTGCATTGAATCGAATTGAATTGAGTGCCACGTACGGCTGTCTACACAGGAAGTTTTCTTATTAATGATAGTAACAGGACTGAGTGGAGTCAAGAGAGGATGGGGTAAGAGAATGGTTCCCCATGCCCCATCATAGTTTTTCAAAATCTATTTTAAGCTCTAGTTCCCAATGCCGCGCACATTTAATATTCCATTGCGTCATTACAACTGACAAATCAGGTGCCTCGCTAAAATAGCTGCGTAGGTAAATATCTGGGGTTTCATAATGCTTTTTAAGCTCAGTTACGTGTGAATTGGGAGAACGCAAACGCAAGGTGACAAAACACACAGGTTCATGTTCGTCCACCATCTTGGAAAGAAGACTTGACCTGCGCCTGCGTGTCTTACTTCCCTTGCGTTTGCATTGCACGTGTGAGCTTCGTTTTGCGTTTGCATTTTCCTCGTACGTGTGAACCAGGCTTCAAGTTTGCCGTACATGCGATCAAATTTCTGTAACTGAAAGATACGTCACAAAAGCGAATAATTTATCATATTACAAAAATGGATAACGTTGATCCGTGTTGTTAAAAAATATAAATATCACATCAGTAAATATCCTTAACTTATTTCAAACTTTTTAAGGATGTCTATTCCTGCCATGTACGGCTGTCTACACAGGGGAATTTTCATATTAATAATGGTAATAGGACCGTGCGGAGTCAAGAGAGGATGTGGTAAGAGAACGTATCTCCATGCCCCACTTTAAGTTCTCGTTCCCAATGCCGCGAATATTTAAAATTTCATGACGTCATTACAACTTGCCAATGAGGCGCCGCTCTAAAAATAGCTGCACGACCAAAATTAAATTTTAAAAAATTATCATTGAAGAGGCCTATGTATGGGGGATTCATTCTCTTACCTCATCCTTTCTTGGTGGAGTACAATTCGGCGAGCATTTGGATGAGTAATTTCGATTATCAATTAATAGTAACTATCAAAAAACACGAGAAGATGACGGTGACAAATTTCTATGGTTTTCTCTTCTCTTAGTTCTTTTCCAGCTTTTCTTTCTTCTTAGTTTTTTGCTCTGGGCCCGGTTGTTTGAAAGCCGATTAACCTAATTCAGGATTAGCGTAAACTTTTGTTCCAGGTTTTCAACTTTTTGGTGAAAGTTTCTTTTGCTTATTTTTGGTTTTTAAGATTGACTTCTTCCAATGTAAAGTTTAGCCTAATATCAGCGTTGAACAGCATTTGGGAGTAGAGAAATAAACTCCTTTGTTAACTTTAAATCCGGGATGTGCGTTAATCATTAAACAACCGGGCCCCGGAGAAAGATTCCTTTTTAGATACAAATATAATAGCGCGCTTGATGACGCGTGCAGCAGTCCGAGTTGCTGTTTGTTATGGTTATGATTAATAACGGTAATAGGACTCAGTTGAGTCCAATTTGGTCTGTAATCATACAAGTTAACAAAATTGGACGACCGCGTAGCGGGAGTCTGATTTGTTTAATCACGAGTATGATTACAGACCAAATTGGCACGACACGAAGTCCTGTTACCAATTAATCATAACCATTACAATTTCCTAGAAAACAAAATTAATGAATTCCTTTTTCACTGTCTAATTTTACAAACTTGTCCATTTTGGAAAATCCCCAGTTTGGTAGGGTAAGTGGTGGTTGCTATGGTTATTGTGATAAAATCTGTGATTGGTGAATTAAGCTGAGTGCACTTAATATGATTGGCTGATGTAACTGTCCAATTTCAGGTATCCGATTACGGACAACTGTCTGATTTTAACCCTACACAATAATTAGAGAAAAACAAAGTAGTTAATGCACCAATCAAATTTGAGATAATTGTTATGATAATCGTAACTATTACAAAACAGCAAGAAAGACCCCATCCAAATGCACGTGATTGACGCGTGAATGGCGTAGGTGTCCAATTAGAGGAATCTAATATCAAATTGGATACCTATAATTGGACACCCACTTAATCGCGCGCCAATTACAAATAAGCGCTCAAACCACTCACACGATTACTCCCTGAACTGTACTCCACTCAGTCCAATTACTATTACAAATCAGGGCTGTTGATAACCAATCAGAATTGAGAATTTCGTAAAAGTTTCGATTGAAAGTGAAATTTAAAGGTAGTCCTTCTTTCTAGTTGGCGCTTATAGTGCAATGAGACACCAAAGCTATTTCCGGTCCGATCTATTTTGTCCTTTTCAATTGGGGGTATTATTAAAGTTTTAGAGTTTCAAAAGGAAAAATACGTACCAAGTTAAGATTCTTTAAAAGGGTAAATTGCCTTCGAATGATATTTTTCATTAAAGAAAGCAATCAGCACAATTGTATCAGTTAAAAGTACTTACAGAAAGCAAGGACAAGCCAGCTCAGGCTGACAGTTCTTCTTTTCTCCATCTTACATTCAGTCTAAAAAAATTAACAAAGCGTCATTACTGAATTTGCTCGTCTTAGCTATGGCTTGCATACCACCCTTTGACACGCAATGGTCATTCTCCCTGTTCTGACTTGGTGTAATAATTCTCCATGTTCTCTCTGAGATTTTAAATCAACGTTTTTACGCTCGAGAGTTAAGATCTTGTCGACAAGAACTGCTGATTATCCCAGGATAAAGCTCTGTGACTTATGGACACGGGGCCTTTCGTGTTGCGGGTCCTAAACTGTGTAATGAGGTTCCACTTTCAAGAAGGAAGGCACCGAATGTTAATACTTATAAAAAAAGATCAAAAAGTTATCTTTTTAAGCAAGCGTTTCTTATAAAATTGGTAGACTAATATATATCGGATATTACGTATTAATATTTATTGTAAGTAATATTATTTCTAGTTTATGTATTTTTTAAGGTAATGGTGTAATAACTGTGTTAATCAGTTTACATATTGCTGCACTGTTGATTAACTTTTTGTTAACATTGCTTATTGTAAACCGCTGTGAGCATTTTTTGTCATAGCGCTATATAAATCATTAAGTATATTACCATTATTATTATTATTATTATTGTTGTTGCACAGCATTTACAGCTGGTCAGTGATGGAACGAAGATGGCAGCTGTTTGCAACGTGTGAACTAAGGTGGCACCGTCAATTACAATGTCCATTTTCCGGCAAACATGAAGAAGACAAATCCCACACTCATTTTGTGACTTGACGTTTGCAACCTTATTTTGGAGTTCGCGATGGGACGAATCTTCTTGGAAAAATTATCCATTCCAAGGTCACGAATGACTTGGGCATTAAAAGAAAAAAAAAAAGATAAATCTGATAATTTATTTCTACACAGAGAGTAGGCAAGGATCACATTCCTCCCCCGGAAAAAATTATTGCTTTAGCTCGGGGGATGTTGGCGTGTTAGCATTAGTAATTATATGTATTACAATAATACATATACTGGTTATTTTACGGCGTCTATGGAATACGAGTGAATATTTCACAAGAAATTAATGTTATTTGTATACAACGTGCCTTTAAGAGAGTTGTATACATATATTTCAAGTGAATTATTCATGCGTATTCCATTTATAATATTACACATTCAACAAAAAATTACGCTTACCGGGAGCCATTTTCTCGACAAACGTGCAAACGCGCTGGCTGTTTCCCGTCGTTTCCCAGTTAGTTACATATTCAAAATATTTTGAACTTAATTCGCTGAATTAAAAATTCGAGCCATCCGATTGGGCAGTACGTTTTATGAAATACCGCTCTGTATTCCAAGGGAATGCTTTATAGCTCTGATTGGTTAATGTGTACTATTTATAGGATAATTAGTGCTATTTTAAGCTTACATATTAAAATAACATACATAAACAAAATAAATAAATCAACGACTTGTAACCTTCTTATCAAAAGCATACCGGCCTAGGGCCTGTTTATATGAAGGTGAACCAGCCCGTTTTAGCGGGCTGGCCCGGTAAGTGCGCTGATTTTTTAACTGCGTTTAAATGAAAAAAAAAAAAAAAAAAAAAAAAGAACAGGCCATCAGGGTCGGAATTCGCCATGTGACCATTTTAACGCTAAATTGAAAATGGCGATTGTAAGTAAACATGGCGCCATCCTTAACTTCCTTGTACTAAATCGCTCTATCACCGTCGAAATCGAGAGCGTATAAATCATTCTTGTCTTGCATTTTAACAAGCAGTGGATCGTCTCTGTTTCTCATCGAAAAGCCTTTCCTTTGACGGTTTTAGGGCTGTTGATGAAACTTGCGGGTGATTTTGGTTTTGACTACATTCATAAGATCACACAAACGTCTCTCAGCACGGGAAACCGGGCTGGAGAGTTACATGAGAATTTTTCAGCCTGGCTTACCAAGAGCGCGGCAAACGGGTCTACCCATCTTCTCATTTAAAGAAATCGAAATTTCACAAAGGAAAAGAAGCACTACTAGAGATCTCGGTAAAGCAGGCTAACCCGTTTAAACGGACTGCCTCTCCTCATATAAAAGGGCCCCTAGCTTAGCCTTTGCGACCCGCCGGTGTGCTTAAATGTACATGAACTGTTTAGATAGTAAAGTATGTACAGTATGTATGAATGTATGGGCCTGGAGCATTTGTGCCAAGTTGTTAAGCTGAGTGATCTCAGAGGAAAAGGTTTCTAAGTCAGTCGTTAGCGCTCTTAGCCTGAGCCAACATGTTCAGTTCTTTTTGAAAAACGCGGGATCAGATATTTTCATTTTCGTCTGCGAAATGACTAGAAGATATATTAACTAGGTAAAAGACAGGCAATTACATTACTTAGCTCCAAGTCATATTGCTTCGCCTGTGATATTCTAGTGCTACATCATATATACTGCATCATAGCTTCAGTTCCAAGAGAGTACAGAGTACCGATAGAGGGTTTGCCTAAAACCAGGAATCCGGAATCCAATATCAGAACTACAAAGAAAGGCTTACAATAATTTGCGAAACGAAACGTAATGCAGAAAGAATCCTAAACATTCATTAATGCTAACCATAGGCCTAGTTTAGGCCTAAACAGACCTTTTACCAATGCTAACATTAGGCCTAAAGACTTTTGTTCAGGCCTCATTAGGCCTAAGGTTAGCTTTAATGAATGTTTTGGATTCTTACTGTATTTCGTTTCGCAAATTAGTGTGTAAGCCTTTGGTTGAAGTTCTCATTCCGGATTCCGGATTCCGGATTCCTGATTTTATGCAAAACCCCGATAGATCAGCGCACTGGACTAGGAATCCATAGTTTAAATTTCGTGATTCAGGTCTTGGTCTGACTGCTACGCTTGTAAAAGAAGCCAATATTTGTAGTTGTGTTTGTTTGAATGATTTCTTTCATTGGCTTTTAAAAGCCCCCGAGTAGAGCGGCAAATTAACATAAATTATAATTAACAACATGAAAACGCGAGGAAAAGTGCCCTCTCGATGTGATAAATTCAATTTTCTTGATAGTCGTGCTCGAGATTATGGCTTGAAACGTTCAGATTTTGAGGCGAAAACCTGGTATTGGTGAGGAGACCTTGTCGTTGTTACGATGTTCAACAGCATTGGGGAGCAGGTGCTAGTAAGGGACTTCAGAATATCCGCCATCGTTTGAAGAACGAGGCTATTCATACCCATCATTATACTTGAATTATAAATCAGCGATGTCAAAATTGTTTAGCGATGTTTTCTATTATCAAGGTATTTAAATTACTTAAATTAAAGAGCTGTGAGCATATCAAGGGTTTGTTTCTGGTAATGGTAGTCTTTACACTAGATCGTAAGTAGACTTAAAAG
>NC_090893.1:164568-167068 GCF_036669925.1 Montipora capricornis | reverse complement strand
AGAACAAAACCGCTACTGGATGAAGGAGCATTAAACGATGTACAATACAAGAAACAACACTTCTTTGTGACTCATAGACAATCATATTTAAAAAAAAGAAAGATTTAAGGCAACTTTATATCACAGTTGGCCGTTTAAGGGTCGATTGGTCCTTTACTGGAATAAGAATTCACATAAATATATACATGTACATTTTGCAGCGCACTCGGCAATGTCTCTGACTTTTGGCCGTTCCGGCTTAGGTGGCCTTAAGCATTCTAACGCAACCTTTTCGAAGCATTACTACAGGCCAGGATGGCCTCTTATCGGCTATTAACATGATTATAGATAATAAAAACCCGCCAGTTCAGGTGACAAAACGCAACATGCATTGTTACAAATTATGTAGTAAACAGCTAAAGCTACTTTTCATGTTACATCAAACTGTTTGAGGTGTGCCCCCCGCCAGTTCAGATGAAAAAAACGCAACATACATTGTTACAATTTATCTAGTAAACAGCTAAACCTACTTTTCATGTTACATCGAACTGTTTGAGGTGTGCCACCTTGTCTCTCATATACCGGGCTCTGAAATCGTTAATCATTACACATATACTGGGAAGTGAAAGCGTTAATCATTAAATGAAAGCAGTGAGGAACAGAGGGCTGAGAAATAGTACCAGAGGAACAGTGGTTACTGAGGAACAGTGGGAACAGAGGGTACAGAGGAACAATAGGCACAGAGGAAACTTATGCACCGAGGAACAGTGAGCACAGAGAAACAGTATGCACAGTATATAATGGATAACAGAAGAAGAAACCAGAAGACTAAAAGCCAGCAGTTTTAAGGGTTAAGTTACCTTGAATTGGGACGTGGCTGTCTCCACTCTTTTTACATAGGGAGTCGATATTGTTGACACAACCCAGTTACCTCTTTACTAACACTCATTGAATTAAGGGTGGACCATTCCTGCACTTTGACAGATCACGAAAAAGTGGTATAGCTTCTTAAAAGAACTTCAGCAACAGAGAGGGCAAAGAAAGATAATACAGTTTCTTACTACAAATATAGTATCAGTTATTGTGGGTTTTACTTTGCTTTATCACTATACATACGATTAACATTGCAGAAATATTGTTATTTTTGGACTTCGTGATTTTCCGAGTTTCACAGTGATCGTGCATGACACGAATTTCAATGAAGTGTTGTATAAAACCGAAAACAAAAGCAATTATTCCGAGAAATCGTAAACCGAATACCATTCATTTTGGGTTGACGTATCATCCCATCTCCCAAAAATGATATCAACGCATTTCATGCCAAAAATGTGAAATAATCTGATTTTCTGTAACTTTCACAGAGGACTGAAAATCAGGAAAAACATCCAAAGCATTGTCACGTCCGTTTTTATACTAGAGACGCATTATCAGTCTGAACAAACTTAGGCAAGACCTCCTCAGTAACATGACCTAGAATGGATCTATTCTAACAAATGAACGACTGAGATAATTAGAGATTCGAAAACTGGAAGATATTAAATAATATAAAAGGCCAAAAAGTAGACAGATTGCACTTCAGATCTTTAAAAGGCAAACGTGAATTTCGTAGGAAACAATATACACACTCAACTGCGTTTTACATTAATAATTGTTACAGATAAATAGCTTCAAGCTTTTTTTTTTTAAGTATACGTAGGCAAGAGAGTTGGCAGAAACAACATCGGAATTAGGAGGATTGCAAAACTTATGACCTTGATTAAATGCTCGGAGAATTGTTTATTAGTATTAGTTCTGCAGTAAAGTAATTGGAAGGTCTTATAAATTCTTGTATAGTAGGAATGTATTTGAATTTTTCAGTAAAACAATTTTGTCTGCTAACAGTGGACGGGAAGGGGCGAAATTTGATAGGAGAACATAAATTCGCCCAGTTGCAACGTATATATGTTGCAGGTAAAACCCGGTCTTAGGTTGAATCCGTTTTTACTCAGGTTAAATTGGTGATCCTCACTTTAATACCTAGGTTAAATATGCACTTAGATGAATTGAGGAAACTTGTTTGGAGCCTAAATTAAACCTGGAGAAAAAATAGGGTCAGGTTAGGGTTAGATTTTGTTATTATACATTCATATCAATTCTGACTTTTCAGTATACAAAAGTAAATAATGAAAAGAACTGTGTTGGGTTGATCATGTTCGCTGAAGTGTAGCGGTGAAGACACAGGATTATAGATCTCGAGTCACAGGTAAGTGCATAGTACAGTTCTTTGATTTCTGATAATTTTGCAGTGTTGACTGAATGGACAAGTGTATGAATACTGAAACTGATTAGAAAGCTGCCTCGAAGTTGCGGCAGCAAAAGACTTGAGTTTTATGATATACGTGGACAGGTATTGCCATGCATATGACTTGCTTTACATCGGAGGCTATCGTGAAAGTCGTCTGTAGACAGTCACTATGAAAAATGTACCTAAGTTCTAGCTTCGTAAGTACTTCCCGCCGCGCACCTCAAGGACAGCTCCTTG
>NC_090893.1:152068-154568 GCF_036669925.1 Montipora capricornis | reverse complement strand
TACTCACAAACAGTTTTGTTAAGAAATACCTTCACTTTACCAGGGGGTGAAGCGGAATAATCTAGTGTTCATTATTCCATTATCCTGCTCGAAAATTTTCGTTATTCCATTATTCCAGTAAAAAAGAACTCATTATTCCGTTGCAAAATCATTTATTCCAAAGGAAGTCTTTGTTCCATTGTTCCGCCCCACAAAATTTTCGTTATTCTGATTCCATTATTCCTCTTCAGCCCCCGATACTGTAGGATAGTTTGAACTCCTGAATTTCAAATAAAGTGCACCGGTTGCCAATAATTATTAAGAACGGCACAAAAAGCAAAACATAAAATGCAATTCTTACAAAATCAAATGTATGACTTTGATTTTAAATTTCTCCTTGGACATTGAATGACGTTATGGTACTGCAGGGGATAACAACCTTGAATTCGACGTCGATCATTATTAGAAGTGCTACAAAACATCGAAAATGTAAACACAATTTGAAGCAACGGTACGTTACTACGCACTGTTGCGGTTAGTTTTAAATTTATTTCTTCGAGTTTGTTTGTTTGTTTTCGAAGGTTTGTCGCGGGTGAGAGGTTTAAGAACTTTTCAAGCGAGGACTGTACATCGATTCAAGCACATCACGCTGGGCAAGAGAGAATTATCTGATAAGATTTACTGCCAGTGATTGTCTTAAAAAATGATGGCTGTAAAAACGCCATCGAACGGATTTGGAATAGGCAAGAAAAAGAATGAGTAAAGAACTATTGCTTCTTTCGTGGGATGCCCGTAGCAGACCACGTTTAAGATTCGCTTGAATGTCTACTTCCTCGCTGCAATGCTGTAAGTGATAATATACCTTCGTGCAAAATAACCGTTATGTAGTTTGTACATCTTTCATAGCCGCATAACTGTTCTCTTACTTTCAAGTGATTTCTATCCAAGTCTTCGCAGCATTTCACTAACACTTGCTGTCCCGCGGTAGCCCTTAATTACAAAACGCGCTGCGCGTCGCTGCACCATTCCGATTTTGTTAATGTTTGACTTTGTATAGGGATCCCATACTGTAGCTACGTACTCCAGTATTGGTCGAACTAAGCCAAAGTAAACTTGAGCTTTGATGCTATGTGAATTTACCTGTAGATTTCGTCTAAGGAAAGCAAGAGTGTCATTTGCTTTCCTAGTAATATATGCATGTTCCATACTTGGAGTAAGCTGCCGTACGCAGGGTTTGGCCATGAAAGATGTAATCAAGTAAAATAAGTTGCTGATTAAATTCCATATCCCATACTTTCTTCCATTCAGCAGGTTTTTCAAGATCACTTTGAAGACCTTCATTGTCCAAGACAGTATGAATGGTTAGGTATGCTATGGTATCATTGGTAAATAATCTTATCGTTGACAACTCCCAACTGTGTGGCTTCATAGCTCAGTTGGTAGAGCATTGCAACTCCATTGCATCGATAGTCTATAAGAGACAATTGCTCATATTGTCCAGAAAAGTGCGAGGATCGTTTCCCAATTTGATAATATTTACTCTTGGAGAAAGAATCATGAATTAATAATATGAGGACACCAGCTGACTGTTCAGTCGTTGCACTGCACGTCTAAATTAATGAAACGAGCACTGTACTTCAGTTTTACAAGTTAGGCCATGGATAGACTGTGAACCATGCAATGAACAATGTAGACTCAGCCCCCGTCCACACTAATGCGTTTTCGAAAACCTCCGTTTATATATAACCGTCCACATTGAAACGATCGAAAACGGAGATTTTCAAGAACGGAGGTCAACGAAAAAGAAGGTTTTCCAAAACGCTTTCGAAAGTAGAGACTTTTGAAAACGGAGGCCTATCGTTCTAGTGTGGACTGCGAAAACGGAGGTTTTCGAATACGCTTGACGTCCGTTTCCCTCGTGCCAAGACGTAAACAAAGACTGGTAACAAAAACGCTTCTTTAGATCTCCTTTTCAGTCTCTAGTGTGGACGCAGATTTCAGGGAGCCCGAGGTTTTTGAAACTGCATTAGTGTCGACGGGCCCTTGGTTGGATGCTGAATCATTCTTTTGCGATAACTTTTTGGCAATATCGACTTTCTAGCCAACCGTAATGATGAATACCCTAAAATGCTGAAGTCAAAAGGTCTTTTCAATTGAAGTTTTGTTTTCAAGATCTGTTTTTTCGCTTTGTGAGAGTAATTAAATCGGTATTAAAACATTAAGACATTAGAAAATGTCATCAATGAAAGCCGAGGTAGTGTAAGACCATGAATCATACTTATAGTCAGAGTAAAAAATGGACGTATGCAACCGCCGTAATTTATTTTCAGGACACACTTGGTTGTGTTTATCGCATTCAACACGTTGGCAATATGAACTCCACAATTTTAAGTAGTACCTCGTAGTTTATAAAGCAAGAACTTCATAAATCAGACACGGTCTGGGAACGACGAGTCAAAGAACAAGGCTAGATTATTGTGCTAATTGCGTGGACCACCTACTTAGAGACCAATTCATGTCA
>NC_090893.1:137068-147068 GCF_036669925.1 Montipora capricornis | reverse complement strand
AAACGAGATCAGATCGCCACGGAGGGGGGACTGGGATCATTTATCATGAGTCACTCTGGTGTAAGCGTGCAATATTCGTACAAAATCTCAGAATGAACTGTTAAATGAGGGTCTGAATGGGGGAGGGGGGGGGGGGGGTCCACATGTCGGTTTTCGGTTAAATTTGTCGTCCTTTGTCGGTTGTCGGCAAATTCCAGTTAATTTTTTTGTCGCTAGTAATTTTTTCCTCGTTTTGTCGGTGGTCAGTAATATTTTTTAGAACTTTGTCGCTAGTCGGTTAACCCCATTCACACCCTCTTAAATCTGGCGAGTATAGCGTTCGTATCGCAATTATCTACAGACAACGTAAAAGGTAATGAGGTCGATGACTTCCACAGGACAAAAAAAAGTATGTACCGTATAGTTCGAAGAGTGCGCCATTACTGAGATTTCGAAACGGATATGGAGTCGGCATGTGTAGAAACAACTCAACGACGAATGTGAATTTTCAAGTAGAATTGGAGATCTATTGTTGATGTTAAAGTCTCCACCGACGATTACGTGAGAAGATGGTGGTATTTTTTTGAGTTCTTCAGCCAGCTCATTAGCTTGATGTGTTCTCGTCTTTGCCTGGATGTGATCCAGGTGTGTGTTAACAACAAAAATATGCTGGGAATTAATGATATATTCTCCAATAACAAAGCCCCTGTAGTGCCTAACTTGTAAAAAACCGAAGGAATAATGATGATATTGTTTGGCGGCCAGTCTTGCAAAGGGAAAACGGCTAAATATAACGATTCCTGCGCCATTTCCAATATACGGCGCAAGAAAGTCTCGTAAAGATGTCCTGTAGTGAAATCCACGTTTAGTCATTTCTGAGACTACAAGTGAGGCGCATTTTGGAAAGAGGGTTATGCCAACGTTTAAGATGTACGCTTCTTGTATTATAGCAATATCAAAATCTTTTAATCCCTCCGCAAGAGCCTTGATTCGTTTATCGAGTCCCCACATGGACCGAAATCCAAAGTGAAAACACCACAAATTGTAGCTCACTATTCGAAGGTTACGTTCAATTCTTTTGGTGGGATCTCTTTCAGCGGTGACGCTGTTTAAGAAGCTCTCATCATCATCTCCCAAAAAGAACATCCCTGCTAATAGCAGGATCATTCCCACCAACGCCAAGGACACGATTGAACCTCTTTTACACGGATTCATCTAAAAGGAAACAAAACTATCAAGGGAACGCCTATACCAGGAGGCAGTGTGGTCCAGTGGTTAGGGCGTTGGGTTTGCATGCGGCTGCTCCGGGTTCAAATCCCGTTCTAACCTCTGGCTTAGATTTATTTCCGGTTGTTCCTGATTCAACTCCACCACGCTTTGTAAGTAACCAACTGGTTGCCTTCCGCCAGTTGGGGTTCTTAATAATGTTTCTGTTAAGTTTGAAATGTTACTTTCACCTTGTTAACAGTGGAGTGCCTGTAAACTAGCTTGATAGCTAAGTGCACTTCCACTATAAACAAAGCATTTATTTATTTATTTATTTTTTTATACCACCGTAAACTCCTGCTACAATAAGGAAAGAAAATGCAAGGCTCGACCTACACATCGACATGAACAGCGAAATGGGCAATCTTGACAGTGCTGATATTGCTGAATATAGTCCTATGGCACTTGGTTCTATGTTTAACTGTATATGTTTGAGCCGGCGTGTATAAACTCCTTAGGTATAGTAACAGAAGGCAACAGTGGAGCATTTGCCCACTTACCAACGTGATAAATGTTGGACTCCTGTTACAGAGGTCTCGAAAGTCCTGGCAACTTTTCCGACCCGAAAGGCCGTTTCTGACTCGTGACAAGTTGATTCAGTTTCAATAGATACAGCCACTCAATACGTTTTTCTTACATTGTAAAATACCTTATCAAATCGATCCACGGCCCCACTGGGACGGAATCACTCGTTCAAATGACTTATTCGTATACTAAATGAGTGGTTTAGGCATGTGTGCTATTATTTTTCAGAGTTTCAAATTTGTTGACTATTTTTTATATTTGCATGGTAATTTTGCACTCAGGGGTAATGAGTACATTCAGAGAAACTTCAAGTCAAAAGAAAAAAACTGAAATTAATCATTAAATGTTAGGCATATGGAAATTTACGTTACGTTGGCTTGCTTTTGAGTGATAACTATATTATGCAAGTCAAACTGGCAATTAAATTAAATTTCGTATTAATATATGACAACAGGACAAAAACAGTTCTAGTCAAAGCCAACAAGTAGGTGCTTTCCGGTTTAATATACATGTAAGACATACTTATTGGATTAATTTACAGACCATTAAGGGTGCATTCGATTGACCGTAATCCAGAATAGGAATAAATGGAATATCAGTTGGAAATCCTTCGTTTTTACAGAGATTCACATTAAAATAATTCTCAAACATCTGCTAAAATTCTATTTTAAACATATTTTATTATCCTTGCTGCTTCGAAACGCGCCAAACATACCGTTTTAATCACCACTCCACGTATTCTTATTCCGGAATAGGGTCAATCGAACGCGCCCTTAGTTTCATGTTTTTTTTCTTTGTGACGTGAGATGTGCTCGATAGTTAGCACCGTGTTTTACGTGAAACAGCCCGATGTTTCCAGTTTCACGTAAACGCGTTGCTGTTCTTTGCAATAGTGCATTAATTCGTTCACTTGGCAAAGCAATATCAGTAGAAAATGGCAATGGTTATAGTGCATCACTAACACAGCAAAAGTAAGTTTTCCGATGTTTCCAATGGTCGTACACATGGCCAACTTATCAACTTATCGTACAAATCTTGGTAGGATATTTCACCGGGTGACTCAAGAACGGGGTATCGCTAAGCCCTGAAACTGGCCGCTTTGTAATCTTGTCGAAAATGTAAGAGTCCGTGCAATGTATCAGTTTATTAAACGGTGAGCCGTGACACATAACTGGAGCTTGAACTCGAAATGTCCGTGAGCTGTTGTCTTGCTGTTCCTGCACTTTTTTTGTCCATTCACTAATTAAAGCATTTATCAGGGTACAGTTGAATAAATCGAAGAAGCATCAAGTTCATTTTCTTTATGTATACGTGGTGTTCGTGCGAGGGCAGATTTATAACAACTCTTAACTTAAATGTGTTTTCTAATGGAAGTATTTTCATTTCATCGCTCACTGAAACTTGTTGATCTGAGCCACTCACCATGCAGATATTTCAATCTTCCTTGAGAAGAGAAGCGCTTGTGATCAGATGAGAAAATACACGGAACTTGAACCTCACAGGCGCCATATTTAAATCGTAATGCAGTGTGGGACGGTTGAGTGTTTATGCAAAAACTAGACGCTCAATGAGCGTAAACTGAGTTGCCTATCTTATTCCCAAACACCCTAACAAATTATCAGTCGGGAAACGAAATGCTACTTATTGCTGCTGCAGTGAGTGAGCCTGAAGTGAACGAACAAGGCTGCTCTCCAATCGCGAGAACACATTTTTCATACTCTGTTTTTCATTTTGCTTCTCATATCGTTTACACTGTCAAGCAACAAGAAAATAAATTTGAAATCGTTAAATGAAAAAAGCCAAGAATTTGGCATGTTGTTGGAAACAAATCTTTTAACCACCTCTCTAATTCCCAGGTCTGTGCGGTACATCGTTTTTAAGTTATTTCTCGAAGAGTTTAACGCAGCAGCGAAGCGCGAAGAAAACTGCCGAGCAACCAACACGCACAACTGCAAAACACGTGGAGATACGGGGAATTTTTGCCGCTTTGATTTGGGCATGCGGGCATTGCGATACGAATCTGACGTCGAGGCATGACAGATTCACAATCATATCAGATCGAGGTGATGTGTGTCCGTCGGCCAGCCAGACCAAGATGGCCCCCAAACGATCGATATCAGCTAAACATATTGGGATATTTGTACGTAAAACGACACGATTATGATGCACCCTGCTTCGTCGGAACGTAATTCGCAAAGTAGTTCGTAAAGCACGCAGAGGCATGATGTTCGCAATGCATGCAGAGGCATGATGTGGCAGGACTTTAGGGTACAATAAACCAATTAAGCAAGCGCTAGCGTTCATAATACGCTGAAACATAGCCGGAATACCTGAGATTTCGCCAACCTTTAGTGTAAGAGTAAGCTATCACAGTAGTCGAGTCTACTAGTGTTAAACACGTGAATTAGTAACTCACCGCTGCTTCTTGACATGTATTTTCTTATGTCTCATGTTATAAAGATAATCAGAAGCACATGACCTCGAAACGTGCAACTTGCAACTCTTTCGAGTCCTTGGAACAAAGCTTGGGATTTTAGGACACCAATGTCTTGCCCAATTATAGACAAAAAGAAGGTCGATGCTGCACGCGCGGGAAAATGCAGGAGCTACGTTACATCTAAATAACGAAATTAATAAACTCAAAAAACCCCAGCTCTAACCAGAATTATACGCTTCAAGATCATGAGCTTTTGAGATAATAAAATAAACTATTGCATTACTTTCAATTGGTAATATTTACATCCATATTCAAATGAGGGTCAAGCCATGTGCATATATTACGGACTGATAGGGGAAGGACTAACAAGAGATGCTACCACCCTGCTAGTCGAGATGTCGAAGGAATAGAGGTCATCATGCAGGAACCCATGACCCGGAGCCTACAACTCCACTGTGTTCGTGTAACGGCGTTTTCACAGACCGATTTATTTTTAGATTGAATTTCCCGCGAATGAGACTCCCACAGGAGCCCGATGACCAATTACAAGAAATTAAGCTGACGTCATAGGGTCACCGAACCGGAACTACCTTTGTTTTTTGACCTAATTCGCGGGAAGGGCTAGTCTAAAAATAAACCTACTTGTGAAAACGCCGTTTCACAGACGCTGTATGGAAGTTGCACGCTCCAGATGGGCTCCTGAGGTAATTCATATTAAAAAAATATATATTTTTTGTGATGTTCGTACCAAGCGATTTGTAGATATTTTTTAAATAAATAATTCTTTCGTGAGTGATTGATAATTTTTCTTTTATATTTTTGATTTACACGATTAGTAAATATGTCACGTTTGTGGATATATCTTTTTCAGTAGGGGCCAAACGCTTCGGACAAGACATTGTAGGTGTTTGCGGTACTGCTCTTGCTTGTCGGATTGCGGAAGCAGCTAGAAAAAGTGTCCATTGAGGATGTCAGAGGCGGCGAACATAATGTTACTAACATTATGGTCGCTTGGTACGAACATCACAAAAAATATATATATTTTTAATATGAATGACCTCTATTCCTTCGACATCTCGACTTGCAGGGTGGTAGCATCTCTGATATAGAGAAATATGATTAAGGATAATCCAGTCCTAAAGATCCATGTCTCTACTACACAATATGTCCCTAACGCTGAACTACCTGACAAAAAACTAAAGTTTTATGCCCTGGCAAACAGCTTATCAATTCTACTGAGATAACTTTGTAGTAGGATGCACATGGCGTATGTAAAAATCGAGACAATGAAGCAAATCCAACTGATCGCGTGAATATTTACAGTTCTGAGATACTCTGAGTCTACGTACGAAAAGTCTGCTACTTGCTTTTCGATGTGAGTATCCCGATTAGTCGGACGATTCACAAAGGTGACATCAAATAACCTCAAATTGTTCTTGCGTTCGATGAGCTAGAGAGGTGCAGGAGATGATTCCAGTGTTTTTCTTTCTAAAACCATTTCCAATTTTTTTGTGGCTGCGGCAGGACTACATATAGGGAAGGTAGGGGTGACGTAATATGCAAGATTTAACAAACAAGAGAGAAGGATGCTCATTAATCATGTTCCTTGCTATCATCATTCCTTCGCACGCTGGTCTTTGGAGGAAGATTGGTGCAGATCATACCAAATGACGAGACTTGATCAGTCAGAACACTCCCTCACAGACGGAAAAAAATATTTGCAGTATTTCATATTTTCCCCCAAATTACGGAAACTGTTTTTCAAGTTAATCTTGTCACGTCTCTTGAACATCACAGCCAGGGTGGCTCTTACCGAGTTGCCTTTCAATTCGATTTCTGGAAAAAAAATGGAAATATAAGCTTTGACATACTAGACAACGAAGGCACATATCGACATATAAAAAGAAGGGCAGAGAAAGGGTAATGATGACTCAAGTTGGTTAAAAAAACCAAAACGAGCAAGGCTGATACAACGGTGAAGGAACATGAAATTTAAAGCCAATATTTCGAAAGTCACTGCCTTTCCTTTTCAGCTAGTTACAAGTAATGACTACGTTTTACAGAGACGTTATATAATAATAGTATAGTTTAATAGTTAATAATAGTTTAGTTTATTTGAGTAAAACATTGCAGCCAAAGGGCTGAATTGCGTTATACATTAAATACAAGAGTAGATACTAATAGACAATTATATACAATAATAATTAAAAAAGCTGCGTTATGGCTCTATTGGTTTTAAAACTAACATCATAACTGAGTTCGAGAACGTCTTAGATTATACTTAGACTTATACAAAGGTGGTAATAGCTTATGTAAACGATGAGAGATATCCCCTTCTATTGAGTTAAAGAGTGACTGACTTAGGTAATGGTGATGCTGCTCTAATGACCCTAAATCCATGGATAAAAGAGCGTCTGAGTAAGTTTGATTTGGACAAATTATTGCTAAGGCGCGGCCCTCTTTTGCACCCGCTCTAAGTCTTTAACCAAGTACTCAGGAAATGAAGAGTGAAAAACTCGTATGCCATAATCACATACAGACCTTAAAGTGGTACTATGATCAAATTTTTACCCCTTGATTTTTTGAGTGTATCACATAGATGTCCATGAAAGAGCAAAAACGCCATTTACCGTTTGCAAATATCTTCATTAGTTCCGGAGATATTTAAGTTTGAAAAGTGAATAAAATATGCAAATGAGATGACTGATGACATCATACCCTCAACCCAATGTTATATTGAGTATATAAATAGAGCCAATTGGCAGACCATTGAAACTTGATAGTCTAATAGTTCTACAGGAAACACACCTATGACTATAAAATGTTCCCATGGCAACTCACTCTTTTCCAGTCCCCACCCACTTGATTTCAATAAGTTAGTGATTTTCAGTTTGAAAAATGTTAAACAAGGCCACAAACTCAAGCTAACATATCTATATGCTTGCTGGATCATGCATATGAAGCGCTGTTAGCAAATATCAAAATGGAACGCCAAAGGTGGCCAGAAAAGCTTTTAATAAGGGGGAAGTCTGGAACCCAGTATGATGCCATGGTAACAGAACTGTTAGGCTCATATTGTGGAGAACATTTAATAGAATCTTACTGCGAAAAATCAAAAATTTCTGATTCAAATTGGCTGAGATATCTCTTTTCATCATATTTGAACAAAATTTGGTAACGTGTATGACGTCATCACTTGGCTAACGAAAAGAGATACTTTTGTTTCTTGGGCCATCGCAGTTTGATTAAAAAAAAAAGACACAAACAGCAGTGATAAACATATTGAACTTGTTCATTTTGATTATCACTTGACGTTTCGTATGTGCTCTACATACATTTTCAAAATTAAAACAGCTATTTATATATAACAAAGCGGATGAGGGGACTGGAACCTAGATTAAGCAAATACTTAACAGTAAAATATATAATAATAATAATTATTGCCAACGAGTCAGGCCTTCTGAAGACAGAAGGTCTGGCGAGGCGGCAGCTTATAGAGCCGCGAGAAGATTTTTAGGCGGACGAAATCTCAGAAGCGCTTCAAATTTGAGTGTAATGTAGACCAAAAGCTGTAATGTAGACCAAAGCGATGAAATGTTGACCGTAGCGATAACCAATGAGAGTTAAGCACGAGTACGCCGCGTGATGTTTGCAGCCGCCAGATCACGCAAGCTTGGCTCGTTGGCACTTTAGCGACAGCTATAACTAGTAATAATAATAAAAACAGAAAAGATTAATAAAGCATCAGCTTTTCACTTCCGACGTTGACCTTGAAAGCTGGCTCAAGTTCTTGAATAAAGAAGGTCTCTTATTTTACAATGATAGTTTTGCCCTTCGCTAAAATATCAAAATGATCCCACTTGATGTTATGTCCAGTGGCCTTGACATGGTCAGCAATGGCTGAAGTATTGTCATTTTTAGCTTAAGGGCCTTAAAATGTTCGGTTTTTCTATCGTGAAGCCGCCGTTTAGTTTTACCGATGTAAAAACCATTACAATACCAAAAAGTTGCTCTTTAAATAACTCTGGAATGGAGTGAACGATTAATACGGTCCTTGTAAGGAAAGAAAGATTATATACATCGAGTGCTCTGAAACCCACTCTTGAGGGTAACACCAGGGTAGAATTTGTACACACGAGATTTCAGGCGTTTAGCGACGTGGTTGCTTTGCAAACCTAAGTAGAGAAGTAGGATAACAATATCTTTCTTAGGAACTGTAGACACTGGATCGCTATGCGGATGTTGTCTGCTGTTGGTCGAAACATCGTTGATATGATACTTGAGTATGCCTTGTGGGTAGTCGGTCTGGAGAAGGAGTTTTCGAAGATCATAGAGGGCAGATTGTAGCAAGGAGCCAGATGAACAAAGACGGTAGTAGCGATAAGTGAGGGAGCGGAAGAGGTTTATTTTGTACTTTCGTGGAGTGAAGGAATCCCATTTCATGTAGAGACCTGTGAACGTTTTCTTTCGGTAGATGGATGTCGTGAAAGCGTTGTTTTGATTACGTGCGACAAAAATGTCCAAAAACGGAATTGCATTGTTATGGTCAAATTCAATGGTAAATTTATATTGCCATGACAGCCGTTCAAATAGTGCAAAAACTCATTTGCCCTGTCTTTGTTGTGGAACATGGTGAATGTGTCATCAACGTAACGATTCCAAAATAAAGGACTAACGTTGGCGTCCAGCAACCACTTTTCTTCAAAAACACACGTAAAAATGTTGACTAAGACAGGGCCCAATGGCGAACCCATGGCAACATCATCGATTTGGTCGTAGTATTTACCATCAAAAAGAAAGTGGCTCTTCTTGGTGGCAAATTCCAATAGCTTGCGTAAAACAACCCTGGGTAAAGCCGGAGGATCAGCAAGATAATACAATTTGTCTGTTTTTATTATTATTATATATTTTACTGTAAAGTATTTGCTTAATCTAGGTTCCAGTCCCCTCATCCGCTTTGTTATATACTAATAGCTGATTTAAATTTCAACGGTTACTTTTGAAAATGTATGTAGAGCACATACGAAACGTCAAGTCATAATCAAAATGAACAAGTTCAATATGTTTGTCACTGCGTTTTGTGTCTTTTTTTTAATCTAACGAAAAGAGATATTTGAAAAAAGTAAACAGCATTTTTCTTCTCACGCAGACTACTTGTTTTTCTTTCAAAATGGCTTAGATAGGAAAGATGCGATTTTCGTCATAGTACCACTTTAAACATGTGATACAAAAACTTACTAGCTCTGCCTTAGGGACACGTTTTAGCTGCTTTAGAAAATGAAGGCGTTTAGCAGCCTTTTTAACTACTGTTGACATATGCTCGTTCCAAGTAAGATCTCTGCTGATAGTTAAGCCGAGTAACTTAGCGTTATCTACAACTTTAAGGGCCTGACCGTTAACTAGTAAAGGAGGCAGATCATCAGGATGTTTTGCGAAGGTTATTTGTAACTCTTTACATTTTTCGTTCAGTTGGAACCTGTCCTTAATAGCCCAGTCCTCAACTGAGTTCACTAATTGTTGGGCGAAACTGATTTGACCTTTCTCTACAACTTCAGACACAGTTGTATCGTCTACATTTCCATAGGCTTGCGCCATGAGGTATTAAGGACGTTCGCGCCAAAATCTTCCTACGGTGAGATTTTCTTCATTTCTCGCCTAGAGTTAGGTCATAAAGTACTTACTCCAAAAATGAAAAAAAAAAAAATGGGGGTCACCGACTTTGTTTCGGAGAAAATGGCAGTGGAAAAATGCCTTAATTTCGAGAAATCGGTCATAATAGCGAGATGTAGGCTC
>NC_090893.1:124568-134568 GCF_036669925.1 Montipora capricornis | reverse complement strand
AAAATAAGTATCATATATAAAATAAATACCACATATTGTATCATATTATACGCCATATCACCATTCATATTGTAACGCGGTGCAAGCCCTTCGAATATTGCCTTTATGGAATATACTCCTTCACCGTTATCACAGCCTTGCTCTTTTTTGGTTTTTAATAATATTTATGACTGCTGATAAGATCCTTCACCAGGATCCGCTACTTCTGTTTTATTACCTTGCAGTCCTTGCTTACAAAGTTATAAAGTGCGCTACCTTGAATCATGTCACCAAGGGTTAGGGAGGTGGTCTTCATTCGGAGTTGGCAAGGTCTCAAAGAGAGGCTTGAGTACCAGCTGCAGTTTCTAGCTCTGAATGTTTCATTGGCACTGAAAAACAGGTATTTATATGTACTACTTAATGTTTACTTCTCATTGAGCGCTAAATTTCTTATTTAACTTCTTCAATGCCTGCTGTTCTTCTGTCCTGCACAAGCTGCGAAAAGTGAAGTTCAAACTGGATTTTGCAGATCGAGACCGAGGCAATCGATCCAACTGTTTGACGAGTTTTTTTGTCGTGGTATTTTTTATAACCCTTCTGGGTAGCTGACTTTTTTTATCCATTACTTTGATGCAGTATTCTGGAGTTATTTCAGTAATTGAACTTGATGAATATTAACCAAGTAAGATAAAAATATCGCGTTTCACTGGTGAGATCATGGGAAAACACAGTTCACAAATCTTTCGATCTGTTAAACTCAAGGACTCGGCAACTTGTCAACGCTGGCCGGAGAAATCTTGTGATGAAAACACTTTATTTTATCCCTTGCTAGCATCATATCGATACTTTGGGTTAATCCTTTGCGCGAAATTGCTGATCTTAAGAGCGCCTGATTCCTAAAAATCGAACATTCTTCCAGCATATCTTACCCAGCATTCTCTCACTGTATATTCGTGGGACTTCCCTAAGAGCAAAAGGCCAAAAATAGAAGCAAAAAAAAAAAACAAAACAAAACAAAAAACGATCTAGAAAAGAAAGGAAAATAAAAGAAACGTTAGTTGAAGTGAAGGACAGAAACAATGAGGAGAACATAGAATCAGTGATTAACACTCCGAAATTTTAAGAAAGGCCGTTGAGACATTCAGTAAAGATATTTATTAAAAATCGATTCTTAGGTTCTCAATTAAAAGACAACACAACTGAAATAACATGCTCATACTGAATTTCTTCCCGCTTCTATACTTACAATTGTCTTCGCGTATATAGAACTAAGAAAAACTTATCCGCAACGAAAAGAAAGGACCATCTTCTATTTCCAAATATGAACATGGATCTGATTCTATCGCAATCGTGAAATTCCCTAAGATAACTGATTAGGGCGCTCTCATCAAATTATGTATCTACTTTAGAGAAAAAAATGAGTTGCTGCAAAGCATTCTTCAGTGTGCAAACTCCCTGTAAATAACAAAAAAACAAAACAAATGAGGACTTAAACATGTAAAAGGCAAGGGAGGGAATGTCAACTGCGAATGTTTATGAACGAGGGTTGCCGTGGACTGAGGGCGTGGCTCTCGAACAAACGTGAAAGTCTAGACTGGTAGGAGGAGAACGCAAAACGGGCGAGGCGAGTATCGCCATGGAGTGCGAGATCAATTACTGTCCTTCCGATGACTAAATCGCTGGCTAACAAAACGACTGTTCCACTTTTTCACAAAGAAGTAAGATAGAAGATGACACTGAATAGGAAAGACACGAATAGGATCAAACTGCTACACAAAAATCAACTTAGAATACAGAAAGCAATTAATGGGAACAAATCTCAATTAATTCTCGTAAATAACTCATCAAGCTGAACAACAATTAATTTACGGCACACTGGAAATTTACAGATTTTCGCCATTTAAACCTGTAACTTTTGGCGAGTTGAATTCAACATTTCATCAAGCTTAAATTCAACCGGCATTTGAAAATTAACAAGAGAGACTCAATCACCTAATGCATTTTGTAGTTCTTTGTGAACATCACATGCATGCATCCAGTAACTAGTTCTCATCAGTAGGGCAGTCTTGGTTCTTGAAATTTTATGCTGTTTAAAAGTCCTTTCGTGTTGAAAATGACTCTTTTGTGCCACGACAAGTCGAATTCAACACGCTTGTAAAAAGTGGCAGCTCGTAAAAGTTTGATTCACAACTTTTACGTGCCTAATAAGACTTGAATTCAGAGGAATTGGAACTTTCAAGTCAAGCCTTTGAGGTGACAAAATGAAGTCGAGATTTCGTCGGATTTTCGACAGAAATCTTAACTTTAAAGATTTTCTTTGAGTACGATTAGATTTTGCTCAAAGATATAGCAAGTATCTTCATCTTGCGAGTCGTTTGTGTAAGTACGACATGCTCAAGCTATACCACGCTATGTCCGACACAAATCGTTCGGTCACCGGGCTCTAACGAAAAAACTAGAAACCAGAAAGCAAACAAACAAACAAAAAAATCATTAAGTATCACGGATTAAGTGCAATTACTTGTTGGGGGCTCAGTTGTTGTCTGTGCAGTAGATGATGTTGAAAGCCCTGCAACAAAAATTCATACAAAATAAATTTGCAATAAAATTTGAGTGGGAATAAATAAACGATAGCGAACTCGCACCGGAAGTTATACGACGATTATTGGCTCCGACATTTGTTCCGGTAGGTGTTGGCTATAAAGACAAACGTAGAAACAAAAAACACCATTTAAAAAACCGATTGAGCGTACTATACTTACTAGGTGGGGTCCTTGTTGTTGTCTGCGCTGTAGTTGACGTTATCTCTGCTAAAAAAGCTTCAAAATTCAAACAGAACAAATTTGAAGTTAAATTGCTGTCGGTTGAGCTGTTATGAAAAGAGTAAAGAATATGAGCTCGCTTCGGAAGCTATAACATTGTCCCAAACAAGCCGATTACTGGTTCCCACATTTCTACCGATAGGTCATGAGTTCGAATCCCATTGAAACCGCCTGAACTTGTCCGGTGTCTAGAGGAGACAATTTCTTAAGTTGTCTAGGTAAGTCCGAGTATCACTCCTATTTTTCGTCTAAAAGACGCACTTCAAATATTTTTTTCTTTTTTTTTTTTCATATACATTTCGTTAAAAGGAGAAAGTAGAAACAACAAACATCATCAACAATACTGAACCGACTGACTGAGTGTACTTACTTGTTGGGGTTCCTGTTGTCTGCGCAGCAGAGGACGTTAAAAGCTCTGAAACAAAATCTACAACCAAAGAAATTTGAAATTAAACTGTTAACGGTTGAGCTGTTTACGAAGGGGAATACAAAATATCTGTTGTAGGTCAAATCTGGTCTCAGTTTGAGAATCAATTTTTACCTAGGTTATATTGGTGATCCTCATTTTACCTAGGATGAATAATATTATGCACTCTGATTACTTTAATCAGCTATACTTATCGTCAAAAAAGGGATTTGGAAACACCTACACCTTTCCTCCAGCTCTAGCTCAACACATCTTTTTAATGTTTGTTACCATCTTATCGGTTTCTGTATTCATACACTTATCCATTCAGCCTGCACATTGCAACATATAGTAAGGGACCGTACCATGCATTTACCGTTATTCGATGTCGGACCCTCCAGATCTTTGGTCCTGTGCGTTCACCACCACACTACAACGATGGACATACTCCACCTAACACAGTGCCTTTCATTATTTATTGCTCTATAATGAGTCATAATTGATAGCCATATATCATAACCAAACACTAATTTTTCTTTAAGCTTAATTTAGGCTCGGAAAAATGTTTCTTCAGTTCATTTGAGTGCATATTCAACCGAGGTAAAATGAGGATCACTGACTTAATCTGGGTAAAAACGGATTCAAACTGAGACCGGATTTTAACTGCAAATAACCACCTCGCCGCGGAAGCTATACCATTGTCCAACACGAACCAATCATTGGCTTCCACATTTCTTCCATATAAGATTATTAATAATAACCGATTGAGTGTACTTACTTGTTAGCGGCTCTGTTGCTGTCTGCACAGTACTTGACAATGAAAGCTCTGCGACAAAAAATAGAAATAAAATGAATTTGAAATTAAATTATCGTCAGCTAAGCTGTTAGGAAAGGAATAAAGCATTCATTTGGGACCACGCACCGGAAGCTATACCATTAGTCAACACCAGCCAGTTATTGGCTTTCACATTTCACTCGGTAGGTTTTTGTTGTAAAGATCAAAGGAAAACAAAGAACGACAAGTGACATTAACAGCAACCAATTGAGTGCCCTTACTTGTTAGGGGCTCTGTCGTTGAAGCCGAAGTACTTGACGCTGAAAACTCTGTAACGAAAACTACAAACAAAATAAATTTGAAATTAATTGTTGTCGTTTGAGCTGCTTATTAAGGGAATTCAGAATAGTGACCGAGCTTCGGATGCTTTACCATTGTCGAACACAAGCCGATCATTGGCTTCCAAATTTTTACCTGTACTTTTTGGTTTTAAAGGTAAAGAATAAGCAAAGAACACCGTTAAGAATAACCGATTGAGTGAACTTACTTTTTGGGGGCTTTGTTGTTGCCTGCGCAGTAAATGACGTTGAAATCTCTGTTACAAAATTTCAAACAAAATAAACTTGAAATTAAATTGTTGTCGGTTGAGCTGTTTACGAATGGAAATAAATGATAACGGTTACCCGGGTGAAAGGAAGAAATTAATAGTAGGTCATAGTATAATCACTGTGAAGACCTTTTTGAGAACTCTTTTCGAAAAGTGCGTCTTGCTCTATGACTCGAAGTAACCCCTGAGAGAGCTTCAATTTTCGGTCTTCCAACACGGGTTATTCGACTCATATACGTCTTTACACAAACCAAATGTAAATTGATGGGCACATAATGTGTCTCCAACATAAAAAAAGGGCCATTAAGGATAACCATGTTTCATTTTCTATATTCACATTTAACCCGTTCGTGCCAATCTAGTTAGTGAGCCTGTATTGCACGACGTGAACAAAATGGAATAATGGCCTTACAATTGAGATAGCGCAAAGTAATATAACGAAGCGAAGTTTTCGTTGCTGGAGCTCTTTTTATTGCTAGAACCCCCTACTTTAAGAGGAGAGCAAAGAAAAGCAAACGGCAAATTGCAGGCTGAAATTTAGTATATCAAACCAAAATCAATTAACAATTAATCCATGAGCGCGCGCCTGTGGTTTTCAATGGTGAAAAACGGTCGTATCAGCCTTTTGGACGGACTTTTGGAAGGACGGTACCTACTATTGTTAATCCGCATACGTTCTGCGCTTATCGAGATGCTCGGATTTCCTGTGGTTGGTGCTTATTAATACAGGGATATTTTTGCGCGGTTCAAAACTACGCGGAGAAAGAAGAAATTAGCAAGTGATCTTTGTATCCAAAAAGAAAATTGGGGGTAACGACGCATTTTTCAGAGATTCAAATTGGAAAAGAAAGCCATACACTTCTTTGTATTTTAAAGCTTTTTACAAATATTCTTGATTGATTACCTTCGAAAAATGTGTGTTACCCTGAATTTTATTTTGGGATTTCGATAACACTTGTTCATATTCAGTAAACTGCGCAAAAATACCTTTGAATTAGTAGGCACCGTCCTTAATAATATGTTGAACTTTGGCGCGGGTGGCCAGTGCACAGACTGTAAAATTTGTAAACATGACGGCCGACTAGTGTATGGTTTCCACAATGTTTGATCTTTTATTCCTTACTTTTCTTCACAAAATACTTCAGAAGTTTTAAATGTTTTAAAAGTGCCTAAGCGAGGTATGGAAGGTAAAGATTTCTTTTATTTCAAAAATATTTTGCTATTTGTTTGGGGCTTTTGCTCATAATCGGTGCCAGCCTCTCGATTAACACTTACCTCGATAACTTTATGATTTCTGTACTTATATAATAAACAAATTAATTCATGGTTGGCTCGTTTGTACGATTTTTATTACTCACCCGTTGTGAAGAATCGTTAAACTCACACGTTCGTTTACGCCATCCTTCACTTCACAACTCGTGAATAAACATCGCACGCAATCACCAACCATGAAGTAATCTATATTTATCCTGGAGTGCTGATAGTATGCGGTCACTCGTGAGAGATACTATCAGCACGAGAAGATAACTAGACTGGTAAGAGGAGAACGCAAAACAGGCGAAGCGAGTATCGCGAGGGAGTGCCAGATCAATTACTGCCGTTCCGATGACTAAATCGCTGGCTAACAAAACGTCTGTTCCACTTTTCACAAAGAAGTAAGATAGAAGATGATACTGAATAGGAAAGACACGAATAGGATCAAACTGCTACACAAAAATCAACTTAGAATGCAGAAAGTAATTAATGGAACAAATCTCAATTAATTCTTCTAAATAACTCATCAAGCTGAACAACAATTAATTTACAGCACACAAGTTGAATTCAACATTTTATCAAGCTAAATTCAACCGGTATTTGAAAATTAACAAAGAGCTATCGTGATAATAGAGACTCAATCACCCAATGCATTTTGTAGTTCTTTGTGAACATCACATGCATGCATCCAGTAACTAGTTCTCATCAGTAGGGCAGTCTTGGTTCTTGAACTTTTATGCTGTTTAAAAGTCCTTTCATGTTGAAAATGACTCTTTTGTGCCACGACAAGTCGAATTCAACACGCTTGTAAAAAGTGGCAGCTCGAAAAAGTTTGATTAACAACTTTTACGTGCCTAATAAGACTTGAATTTCGAGGGATTGGAACTTTCAAGTCAAGCCTTGGAGGTGACAAAATGAAGTCGAGATTTCGTCGGATTTTCGACAGAAATCTTAACTTTAATGATTTTCTTTGAGTACGATTAGATTTTGCTCAAAGATATAGCAAGTATCTTCATCGTGCGAGTCGTTTGTGTAAGTACGACATGCTCAAGCTGTACCACGGTACGTCCGACACAAATCGTTCGGTCACCGGGCTCTAACGAAAAAACTAGAAACCAGAAAACAAACAAACAAGCAAACAAACAAACAAAAAAATCATTAAGTAGCACGGATTAAGTGCAATTACTTGTTGGGGGCTTAGTTGTTGTCTGTGCAGTAGATGATGTTGAAAACCCTGCAACAAAAATTCAGACAAAATAAATTTGAAGTAAAATTTGAGTGGGAATAAATAAACGATAGGGAACTCGCACCGGAAGTTATACGACGATTATTGGCTCCGACATTTGTTCCGGTAGGTGTTGGCTATAAAGACAAACGTAGAAACAAAAAACACCATTTAAAAAACCGATTGAGCGTACTATACTTACTAGGTGGGGTCCTTGTTGTTGTCTGGGCTGTAGTTGACGTTATATCTGCTAAAAAAGCTTCAAAATACAAACAGAACAAATTTGAAGTTAAATTGCTGTCGGTTGAGCTGTTATGAAGGGAGTAAAGAATATGAGCTCGCTTCGGAAGCTATAACATTGTCCCAAACAAGCCGATTACTGGTTCCCACATTTCTACCGATAGGTCATGAGTTCGAATCCCATTGAAACCGCCTGAACTTGTCCGGTGTCTAGAGGAGACAATTTCTTAAGTTGTCCAGGTAAGTCCGAGGATCACTCCTATTTTTCGTCTAAAAGACGCACTTCAAATATTTTTTTCTTTTTTTTTTTTCATATACATTTCGTTCAAAGGAGAAAGTAGAAACAACAAACATCATCAACAATACTGAACCTATTGAGTGTACTTACTTGTTGGGGTTCCTGTTGTCTGCGCAGCAGAGGACGTTAAAAGCTCTGAAACAAAATCTACAACCAAAGAAATTTGAAATTAAACTGTTAACGGTTGAGCTGTTTACGAAGGGGAATACAAAATATCTGTTGTAGGTCAAATCTGGTCTCAGGTTGAGAATCCATTTTTACCTAGGTTATATTGGTGATCCTCATTTTACCAAGGATGAATACGATTATGCTCTCTAATTAGTTTAATCAGCTATACTTATCGTCAAAAAAGGGATTTGGAAACACCTACACCTTTCCTCCAGCTCTATCTAACGCATCTCAACACATCTTTTTAATGTTTGTTACCATCTTATCGGTTTCTGTATTCATACACTTATCCATTCAGCCTGCACATTGCAACATATAGTAAGGGACCGTACCATGCATTTACCGTTATTCGATGTCGGACCCTCCAGATCTTTGGTCCTGTGCGTTCACCACCACACTACAACGATGGACATACTCCACCTAACACAGTGCCTTTCATTATTAATTGATCTATAATGAGTCATAATTGATAGCCATATATCATAACCAAACACTAATTTTTCTTTAGGCTTAATTTGGGCTCGGAAAAATGTTTCTTCAGTTCATTTGAGTGCATATTTAACCTACAGGGGCACCCAACGAGAATATAGTTGAAAACCACTTTTACGTATTTTAACGCATTTTAGTATTTAAACAGTAGATATAGGCATATTCTTATCTCCTAAAAATTTTTCATCTGTTCGGATTCCTAGCTGCAAGTCTAGTGATACGAAATTTATAGGGTTCAAAACTTACCTTTTCGAAAATTTAAGCCAGAAAAAAGGCTCCCGAAAATTCTAAGTGACCGTTTTAGGGTAAAAATCCGTTAAAAATGGGCAATTATACCATTTTTCAGAATACGAAAATCCTAGGAGAGGCAGGCAAGCAAGAAATTTTCCGAAAATTCTAGATCTCAAATCGTCTTCCGAACTGATATTTTCCGAAAATTGACGTTGGGTGCCCCTGAACCTAGGTAAAATGAGGATCACTGATAAAATCTGGGTAAAAACGGATTCAACCTGAGACCGGATTTTACATGCAACATAGCCACCTCGCCGCGGAAGCTATACCATTGTCTAAGACGAACCAATCATTGGCTTCCACATTTCTTCCATATAAGATCATTGAAAATAACCGATTGAGTGTACTTACTTGTTAGCGGCTCGGTTGCTGTCTGCACAGTACTTGACAATGAAAGCTCTGCGACAAAAAAAAAAGAAGTAAAATGAATTTGAAATTAAATTATCGGCGGTTAAGCTGTTTAGGAAAGGAATAAGGCATTGCGACCTCGCACCGGAAGCTATACCATTTTTCAACACCAGCCAGTTATTGGCTTTCACATTTCTTTCAGTAGGTTTTTGCTGAAGAGATCAAAGGAAAACAAAGAACAACAAGTGACATTAACAGCAACTGATTGAGTGTCCTTACGTGTTAGGGGCTTTGTCGTTGTCGCCGAAGTACTTGACGCTGAAAACTCTGTAACGAAAACTACAAACAAAATAAAATTTGAATTAATTGTTGTCGGTTGAGCCGTTTATTAAGGGAATTCAGAATAGTGACCGAGCTTCTCAAGCTGAACCATTGTCCAACACAAGCCGATCATTGGCTTCCACATTTCTACCTTTACGTTTTGGCTTTAAAGGCAAAGAATAAGTAAACCGATTGAGTACACTTACTTGATGGAGGCTTTGTTGTTGCCTGCGCAGTAGATGACGTTGAAATCTCTGTTACAAAATTTCAAACAAAATACCGGTAAGTTTGAAATTAAATTGTTGTCGGTTGAGCTCTTTACGAATGGAATTAAATGATAACGGTTAACGTTACCCTGGTGAAAGGAAAAAATAATAGTAGGTCATAGTATAATCACTGTGAAGACCTTTTTGAGAACTCTTTTCGAAAAGTGCGTCTTGCTCTATGACTCGAAGTAACCCCTGAGAGAGCTTCAATTATCAGTCGTCCAACACGGGTTATTCGACTCATATACGTCTTTACACAAACCAAATGTCAATTGATGGGCGCATAATGTGTCTCTAGCATAAAAAGGGCCAGTAAGGATAACCATGTTTCATTTTCTATGTTCATCTTTAACCCGTTCGTGCCAATCTAGTTAGTGAGCCTGTATTGCACGACGTGAACGAAATGGAATAATGGCCATACAATTGAGATCGCGCAAAGTTATATAGTGAAGCAAAGTTTTCGTTGCCGCAGACTTTTTCATTGCTTTAACCCCCTACTTTAAGAGGAGAG
>NC_090893.1:109568-119568 GCF_036669925.1 Montipora capricornis | reverse complement strand
AAAACAATAGCGGGTGTTTGTGACGTCAGCGGTGGAACACAAATACTGCGCAAATTGAGAAAATTATGGCAGCTTGTGCTGATAGCACTAGCTCAGAGAAGTTTTTATCCAATGTAACCAGGGAAAATGAATGTAATTTCTAGACAGTGATGTTGGCGAAACCTCAGAGGCTTCCATGGATTTTGGGCCTGTAATGTATGCACATGTTCTATCGGTTTCGTGCCTTTATTAATTTATGAGGGCATAGTAACCGGGCTGTGAGAGATATGTGCAGGATAACGCCAATTTTTTTAAGCGATAATCTTATGACATTCATTGTGATATTAAAAGCACCCAGTCAGGATTTTACATGGTGTCAGAAGGGGGATGAACCCTCGAATATGGATGTAGCTGGAGTGCAATGTCCTCAAATGGATTGGGAGGCCGAAAACTTACCGGAAAGGTAGAAGCGTTTTCGGTAACACGTGGAATTGATGTTCAGAGGCCCGCTCTCCAGTAAGAAAGAGAAGGAAAAGTGCAGCCATTTGCTCATATGGTGCGGTGAGAAAGGACGAGATATCGTTAATAAGTGGTCAGGTATCAGCGAAGAGGATAAGAAGAAACTCAAGGCTTACTTCGAGAGATTTAAAGCACACGTGGAACCCAGAACAAACCCAGTATTTTGTCGATATAAATTCCACAACCGCGTTCAGAGCGAAGTGGAAACAGTAGAACAGTTCGTAACGGATCTGAAACTTTTAGCCAGGGATTGTGCTTTCAAAGAGCCAGATGAAATGATGAGGGACAGGATCGTGTTTGGCACAAATTCTCACAAAATTCGCGAAAAGCTGATAAACCAGGGCAAAGATTTAACCCTTGATAAGGTTGTCGAAATTGCACGAACATACGAACTATCGAGAGCACAGTTAGAATCAATGGAGCCACACAGAACTGAAGCAATCCATTCCATAGATGACGGCCAGCTATACAAAAACAGATTTTCGAGTATACCTTCCAAGGAAAGAGCACAATCATGAGGCAAATGTGGAAATTTTCATGCAACCGAGTCTTGTCCTTCAATCAATCAATCAATCAATCAATCTTTGTTTGCCTCAATTCTAGTAAATAATATATGCTTTAAAGCTGATAATACACGGTTCAACATCTTGCAACATTTGTTGCTCAACAAATGTTGAACAATGTTGCACAAACGTGTTGAACGGAATAGAGTTGGCGTCTATTTTAGTTAAACATCGTTCAACACCATTCAACGTGTTTAATGGCATATTTCAACATTTAACATGACACGACACACTGTTCAACATTTGTTGAACAAGAGCTGCAACATTTGTTGATCAACAAATGTTGAACTGTGTATCATCGGGTTAAGCCGATGATACAAGATGAACATTGTTCAACATTTGTTGAGCAACAAGATGTTGAACCGTGTATCATCGGCTTAAGACACACAGTTAGTGGCGAGGAGACCTCTAAAAAACCATAGGGCTTATGCTGAGAGGTCTCCTTGGTGATACGTGAATAAGAAATCAATTACATCAAAAGGTGAGCGTAGAAAACGGCTTCATAGTTTATGTTATTTGCTTTTATTTTGAGTAACATTTAAATGTTAAAAAAATCAACGGACTGTCTTTTAAAGGAAGATAAACTGAAAAGGGATGTAATTGAAAGTGGCAAAGCATTCCAGATTTTTGGTCCTTGATAGAGTATAGTGAACTTCTTAATGTTTGTCCTGCACATATGGGGCCTAAGAAGAGATGAAGCTCTAGTGTCATAATTGTGTATTTGATTATTTGTGAAGAATTGATTTTTAAATGGCAAAAGTAATAAATGGTGGTGGTCTAAAAACATAAATTTTGCGATGTAGAGAGAATTTACCTTAAAAATATCTAGTAGTAGGATTTTCAATTCAGCAAATAGGGGAATAGGGGAAGGGGGGAGGGGGGCCGGGTTTAGAAGGCGCGCGGAATTCTGAATTCGTTATGGCTCGCACAGCTCGTTTTTGATCAAGAAATATGCGATTTAAGTTCGTGACATATGTGGAAGTCCAGACTATACTGAACAGTAAATTAAATAGGGATAGATTAAAGTATAATACAAAGATGTTTTGGTTTTGGTTGAGAGAAGAAAACGACACCTATATATAATACCAATGGATTTAGCACAATTTTTTTTTCCAAATATAGCCAATGTGAGATTTCCATGTAAGAGCTTCATCAAGATAGACACCTAAGAACTTCACTTCTGTTAGTTATTTAAGTGGCACATTATCAAATAAAATAGAGGAGCTCATATGGATTACTTTTCGTTTCGGCTTAAATATCATCGCGCACATAATTAGTTATCTTTATGTTGACAGACAGTTGAATGTCATCCATAAGCTGACATATAGTCAATTCGTTATTCATTACAGAAACAAGACGCCTACAAGGGCGTATCCGTGGAATGCGCAAACAGTTAACACAAATTGTCCAGTTACAGTGAACTTCAAGTACAGGTAGACTTCGGAAAATGGCGAAAGATTACTAGAAAGATACATCTGTAATATAACTTAAAGTTTTTTGTTGTAAAAACTCATTACTAATGTTACTAAATTTGCAAATGCAAACAACGAAGCCCTATTAGCAGGTTATCAGGATACGGGATCTTTTATTTATTTATTTTTTGGAAGGAGACTTAATTCAAATCCTACAGTTTTACTTGCTTCGTTAACTCCTTTCATCCAAAAATTACAGGATCAGCCTTAAATCATCCGAAAAACTTATTACAAATCACAGTTCAACAACTTATCATCCTGGGCCAGTTGTTCAGAAACTGGGTTTTAAAACGAGTTTTATCCTCTACTCCCAAATGCTGTTCAAGGCTGATATTCAGAAAAACTTTACATTAGAAGAAGTCAATCTTGAAAAACAAAAATAAGCAAAGGAAACTGTGACCAAAAAGTTGAAAACATGAAACAAAAGTTTACGCTAATCCTGGATTAAGGTAATTGGCTTTCGAACAACCGGGCCCTGTAATCGACGTCTGGTTCTGTAATCCTGGTTTAGTTCCTTGCAAACTGTATAAATTTGCCGTGGCGAAGACAAGAAGACAACATCCGTGCTCTATTTCTCTCAATGCTCAAAAATTCCGTAATTGCGTGTTGTATAGTCCAGTCCAAAGTTCTAATTTTACAATTCCATAATCTTGATTTCAGTAACTTGGTACCAAACGTTCCACAATAACTTGAAATCTCGTTAAGAAAAATCCTTAAATCCAGTAGTCCAGTCCGGATTGAGATCGCCAAAACTCTCTCTATCATCGATTCAAAATTCAACAAAAGCTACAAGTCGTAAATAGTTATCAGAAACTACAACAGTTTGTCCTGATTCTACACTCGAGCTGAACAAAAAACCCAAAAAACCCTTGTCATCGTTTTCGAGAGAACAGACAAACAGCCGAAACTGTTCTGTGCCTGCCCCTTACGGCACTGAAAAAGTACCGTACGTTGTCAGGAGCTCATCAAGAGGAGCCTCTATCTCCTCTAATTCCTTGAGTCAACCATTTCCCCAGTAAATTTATTTTTAGGAACAGGTTTTTCCCGCGAAAAGTATCATAATTCCCTAGACGCTGAGATAGCTCTGTTTTGATTGGCCAAGAAACTAATCTTAGCCAAAAGCCCGAGAAGTGATCAGGATACGGGATAATTAGGTAAAAAAATTGTGGGGATACGGGATTTTTAGTCTGGAGGTGGGGGGGGGGGGGGGGGTATAATTGAGGAGATACGGGATATTTTTTAAAGTAAGAACGCATTGCGTGTGGTAGTGCAGTAACTTGACAGTGTTTTTTTCCATAACTGTCAACTGAGCGGCGTTTTGTTTTTTCCAGGAGATTCAAGTCCTTGCACAATATGTAGCTCTAATAGTACACGACATTAATATTGTTTGGTATCGTAAATCATTACGGTGCCATGGTAGACATCTTTGCTATATACCCTCTAAGAAGACATGTGGTTCAGTAAAATACTAAGCCCAGAACGATTGAAGAAAATAACAGGAAATCGAGAAACATTTGGCTTCAAAGCCGATATGTTGATCATTTACAACTTCTTTTTCACCACAAGCTTAAGCGTGTACTCTGAGCTTCTGACACCTTTCCAAGACCAATGTTACTAAAGTTTTTTCTCCTTTTCCAGCGGGGTTAGTATCTGGATGGGGGACGTTAAAATATGCGACTTTTGCTGTCAGGAACATACGCCCAAAAATTCTATTTTAACGCTCAAAAATGCGAACAAAGCAAGGTACAGATTTTGCTAGCCTGCTTTATGCAAAACAAATATTGACGAAAAAGTAAATAAATATTAATATGTAGTTTTTAAGGAGAGCAGAAGGAACTTTTAGGAAGTGTCGATCGAGAATAAAACAATTTGCCATCAGCGAAAAACATTTCGGGAGATTTTTGTTACGTTCCATCAGAGTTCAATTTTTCTATCGTACTTTTGGTCATACAAGTAAAATCGCAAAATCGGAAGTGACATCGATTTTAGCGGCCGCCTGTGATCAAGTTATACCTTGCGTGTTTACTGACAACTCACGAAACAAAGGATACATCTGTGACAAAATGACGGCATAACACCTGGTTTTTGTTAGTGCGTTTTTTTTTTCTTTCAAGTGTTATAAAGTTCGACAAGATATATGTGCGAATTTAACATAAAGATCACAGTCGTTTATGCAAGTCCAAGTGTCAGCTGAAGTTAAGTTCCTCCGAATGAGGTTAGTACTTGGATGGGGGACGGCTGCGAAGTCCCCGTGACGGCGATAGCTAATTCGTTTTTTTTAAACTTGATTTCATTTTTTATCTTGTTTGGCCGTTCAAAGCTATTTTCTTATTTTCTTTCTACGTCAAAACGGCGAACAAACTGGTTCCCAAGAAATATTGGAGTACGTATTCGTTCTATGCAAAATGCTTCTAATGAAGTATTCGTTGTATGCAAAATAATAATGTTCACAGTGGAACACACAAGTACGAAGCAAGATCTAGAAATAACGTAGAAAATTCTCCTTACCTTTAAAGCTTGCCTTTCTCAAAGAAAAAGCATCTATCCACTTTATCGAATAGTTTAATACTGAAACAATCATGGCGGGCGGAAAGATTCTATTATAAATGTTTGCTTTCACCAATTTGACAGAAGTGTGTCACGGTGGCCGAGTGGTCTAACGCGCTAGCAGAGAAAAATCGTGATGGCTTGGGAAGTATAGGAATTCTCCTCGGAGCAGGGAAGTTTGGAAATACCGTAGGGAATATAAATCAATCCACTCGATCGGAGATTAATTCAATATCCGTGGGGTATGCACATTTGTGACTACCAACAAAAAAAAGATTCCAGCCCGGTTTTAAGACGTGGATGCCTTCGGCATTCCACGTAATAACACGACTAGGGTCAGAGTTGTAATAAAGAATAATATATACGTAGATTTAGCCAAGCCTAAAAGCGGAGCTCCCTGGTCATTTATTCTTACTGCCTGTACGGTTTGTGAAAATGTTTCCGGTTGCTGCTTTAATAATTAAATCATTTTCTTTGCTTTCTTCTATAGAAAAATTCATTGCCTAACTAATGACTTCCACGGTAAATTTTACGCTAAAAACCAATATCGCATGAATCACGAAGCGATGAGTGCGACTTCGGTTTTTCCAGTGAAATTTACTTTGCAATTCACCAGTTTGGCAATAACTTTTTGTTGAGTTTTAAAAGAAAACAAGCATTAAGCACAACCTCAGCGAGCGGATTGAAAAGGAAAAAAGCCACTCAGAGTCAACTGTCAATAGCCAGCGAATAGGAATCATGCTAAAATTAGAAGCCATAAAAACAACTTTGTCAGTTCAAGGTCAAAGAAGAGGTTGTATTTTATTCCACTTTATCTCTGAAACAAGATCATTCACATTGATGTATTTCATTAAAACACGCCAGGTTGGCTTGGTACACGAATTGGCAAACTACGGCAATGCAACCAAGAAAGGACGAACTTCAAACACGATCTGCGCCAACACTTAAATAACATTTGGGTGCTTTAAACAAACTTCTGAAAACAGAAGATACTGAGATTTCCACCTAATTTTAAGAGAACTCATTGCAAATACGTGTTTTTAACATAAGGGAAAAATTTTCTTGTCACTGTCGAGGCACACCAAAAACCAGTTGGGCAACCGGATTATAAAAAGGACTTGTTCACTCGCATTTTAGAGGAACACAAACAAACAAATCAACTTTTTCATGTCCAAAAGAGTACAGATAAATGTTATTTAATTCCAGTTGACAATAAAAATTCGATTTTTATTCCTGAACAAAGGAAGAACCGATTAAACCACTTTTTAAAAATACGCATCCACTTTAAATAACGTATCCGTAAAAAAAAAAAACCAACGGTTTAGTGCCCAAGGAAAGAATTTGTGTGCTAAGTATGAGCTATTACTGGTATTGTATTTTGTCGTTGTCGTTCTCTTTCGCTCTCCTTTCGTTTCTGTTCTAGACATAGTTCCTCCAGGATCATGTAACCTTATCGGAGCTTCTAAAGATATGCCAAAAATTGCAATACAGCGAAAAAAAGCGGCTCTAAGCAAATTAAAAATAAACACTCAGCTTTAAGTTTACATCCCACCGACGCTTGACTTGAATAACTGCGTAGCCACCAGTGTGGACCACAGATATCATGATATGTCAAACTGGATTGAAACCAGCGAAAAATGCAGAAAGAAAACATCTTCCAAACCGTTTTCCACCTGAACACGAAAAGCGTTTGACTGTGTAAGAACTTTCGTTGATACATAGTATGGCCTTGTAGCTGCGTCGAGCCACAGAAAGCGCGCGAAAAATGAAGCCTCGCTTATGTTCAGGTGAGTTCACCTAGGTTGAGCCTGCAATCCCATCGAAAACCAGTACCTGGTCAGCGATCAAATTCAAAAAACAGCTGACCTTAGTGAGCTTAAGCTTGAGCCCGCGATATGGTCATGTGATACTTGTCAGCGGATACCTTGTTCTGACAGGTGTCAACAAGAGATTATAAAGGTAAGAGAAGTAATCCCTCATATTGGCCTTATTCCCATCGTAATCCCTCTTAGGTTATTTTTAGATGATATCAATTTTCCCGCGGACAATGTTACCACGCGCATTACGTGGAAGTTTCGTGGAGAAGGGAAAGTGCAGCAAATTCTGTTCGATGTCATTCTCCGTTTTCAAAATTGAGTTTCACGGCCTGATAAAATTCATTGTCTGCAAGATACAGGTTTCAAACATACATCCTTGGAGTTGCTTAACTGTCTAGTTTACAGTGATACCAATTTGAAGAATTTCCAATCTATCAAACCGTGTTAAATAATTTTGACAGATGCAGATATATTTACCTTAGTGGCATTGCGTTACTTGTCCATTTTAGTGCGCACTTTCTCATCGTCTACAAGGTTCTGTCGCTTACAAGACTCGTCCCGGTCAAGATACAGTTTGCAATCATATATCATGGAAATCGGTTAACTGTATAATACCATAGAGGGCAAAATTACTGAATACTGATTGGTCAATGAAGAGGGCATTTTTTCTTAATTTTGCTTACAAAGGAGACTTTTTATCTGATTGGCTGTTAAAAATTGTAGTATCCAGTTTTCCAACCGCGCGCTCTGATGTAAACAAAAATGGCTTTCGAAGCGGTGATTCCAACCTGTGCTTCTTCGATCGTTTTATATAGCTTGAGTCAGTTGAAGGTGGCCATTTAAATTTAAAGTGACAGGGAAAGATTCTGCAAGGGACATTTTAGTCGGCGGGAATTTTTCTTTCGTTACACTTTTTGTAAGCAGTCCTTTTGATTTGCTCGGGGAAGCAACGCCTCTGAAGTTGCTTCGAGTCAGCTTTTATACTTTTTAGCTTTATTTCTCCATGTAAGTGATTGTATCGGAACAAATGCTCAAAGCGCGAAAAGACACGAGCAAAGGCCAGATTCCTTTGTTGCGAAGGGAGTACTATCTAATGTGGTTGCGAAATGTATCCCTCGAGCTCGCAGGCTTCGATTTATCCGACTTGAATGCAGCGCTGGAAGGAAGTTTATATGTCACTTCATTTATTTTCTTTCCGTGATCGTTTAGAGTTATGAGATGTCCTCAGTCCTTTTAAAGAACATCTTATCTGAACAGATACGTCGACAGAAATTTAATACCAGCATTTTATGTATCTGTGTCTGAGGCCAACCTGGTTCACTGCACTATCTCATGTGCAAACACTCTCAAGATACAACGCCTTAAAAATTTCAAGAACTTTCAAAACATTATTCTTAGTTACATCAAGTGATCATGAAGGCATGCTTAATAATATATGCTAAAATGAGTCAATAATGAAGTTCTAGTGTATTTCTTTATTGGAAAATTCTTTCCTTGATCTATGGAAACTCCATCAAGTCTAGCCATAGTAATTACTGGTATTCAGTCTCATCATTTATGCTACCAGCGAATTATTGAAAAGTGATGTTGATGTTCTTAGCAAATCTATACAATAGTGACGAATGATCCATCCAACTTGTAGGTTGTACTGGAATGAAATTTTGTGAATGAGTTCTATTTGGGGAGGTAAAAATTTCACTTGACCATTGGTAGATGTAAATTGCATTCACAATAAAGGCACAGTTAAATTTGTGCATTTAATGTAGGATGTCTGGAAATAAACCAGGTCTTGTCTTCTGTGGAATGTTTAAATTTCAAAGGGCAATAGCCCACTTTCGATGTATTAAAAATTCAGTACTAAACAAAAGGCTTCATATGGAGGCTCTGGGGAATAAACTCATACAACTCCCTACATTTATTCCCCAGAGGCTCGAGATGATGCCTTTTGTTTAGTACTGAATTTTAATACATCGAAATTGATCTATTCAAGACAAAGATGACTTTGTGATAGAATTCTGACACAATATTAACAGCTTATTAATTTGATGTGAGCATTTCATGCTCATTCATATTAATAGCTCACTTTTGTGGTAAGTTACTATCTCACTGTAGAGAATAATGTAAATTTATCTAAATCAGGATGAAAATGTATGAAATGTGCAGCCATTGATCTTAAATGTTGTTAGTCTATTAATTAACCCATTGACTCCTGGGGGTTCCCTATTGATGAATAAAATACTAAGTATGGCCGGTTTAGGGGCGAAAGGGATAATATTGTACATCAATAATATTACCGTATCAGTAATTGCGCCATTATTTAATAACTAATGTGTCCCAACATTGTTAAGTAATAATATACATTGATTTAGGATGATGGAACATCACACACCATAATGTGTGTTCATTAAATATATTTTTACCTCATTCTTGGTGTATGGCAACTTATAGTAACTGCAAAAAACGTGCAGAAGAAATTGAAGAGAAGGTATACCTGAATATTATGGCTGTTTTGTGTGTCAAAAAATTTATTGACCTGTTTTTTGTTTTTTTTTTGCTGTCATTTCTTGCACAAAGTCACATGTCCCATAAAATTGTTACATTTGTATGTGTATTAATAACTTCTTTCTTTCTAACTTAATTAGGCAATACAACTAAAGAAATAAATGGTGATAGCTGGATAAATATATGGATAAAATATGAATGGGATTCCCAAGGGGAAAAGGTGCGAATGGGGACACACAGGCCCAATTGTGAGGCACCCACAAAAAGAGAATGAAAATTTTAAAATATACATTATTTACAAACTTAATGTATAATTACCTGTCACGTAAATCATGATGTATAAAATTAGTATAATGAACAATTATTACTTATCATGTAAATTTTAATGTACAGTTTGTAAATATCTTTAAAGTCACAATTATTATGGTTCCCCTCAAATTTAATTAAGAAATTTGACAAATCGAAAAGTGCAGTGCAGAGTTGTGGTAAGCAGGCATTTTTATTTGTAAATATTACACTAACAGAACCCTTTTATGTAATTAAAAACAATTTTAATAGCTGGGAATAGCTGATATTTATTGCAATAAAAGGAAGAATCTTA
>NC_090893.1:92068-104568 GCF_036669925.1 Montipora capricornis | reverse complement strand
GCAGTATCTAAATGATTAAAGGGTAGAGATATCAAACCCGAATCAATTATGTATTAGGGCAACGATAGTTCAAAATAAAACAATAATAATAAGTAGCTTAGCTTGCTCTGCATTCCTGTTCCACAAGATCTTGAAGGTCGCTGGAACTTGTTATCTTCACAGGACGAGAATCTTCCGATTTTTTGATGAGGATAGTTGTAAAAATTTTCACCCAGCAGAAACGATAGCGATATCGTTTCTGGGACCCTTTAGCATCAACTAGCAGCTTCTGGGTCTTAGGAGTTAAATGATCATACATTTTGGCATCAGATAAGGACTCTTCTTCTGGTAATCCAAGGTACGGAGTTTGGAGTAAGCTTGTTTAATTCATTGCGACGATTCATGACATTTTCCTTAGTAAGTCTAGGCAAAAACTTACAAATAATCGGGTTGGGGCCTAAGGTGGCGCTTCTGGATGGAGTACGATGCGCGATATCGATATCTTGTAGGGAAATTTCCGCTCCCATTGTACGAAATAACCTAACACAAAGGTTGGACGTTCCTGTTTCTGACTCGCCGGAATGAACTTCGGGTTTCCCATCAATTTTGACATTGTACTGATAACTGTATCGTTCAATGGCGTCGATAGCTTCAGCAATCTCATCCACTTGTTTAACAACGTTTGACAATCTCTCTTTATGAAGTTGGAGTTGCCTTTTAGCATCAGGCAATCAGGTCATCATATTCACTGCTGAGGAACTCAAGGCTCTTTACACTTTCACCATTCACTCCGCCATTGGTCTCACTCGCAGAAATCGTTTCGCTTGCAGCAAGCGAAGACTCCAGATTGTTAAATTCAGACTGTAGCTTTTCTAATTGAGTTTGCAAGTCCTCGTTTTTCTTTCTGAGACTTTTGACTGTATCTCCAGGCATAACTTAGAAGACTGTATAAGCTATAGTCACCTTGTAAGACTGGTCACTGTTCACTGCGCACTGCGGAAAAAACATGTCGTAAATGCGGAAAGGCAAATCATTTTTCCAAAATGTGCAAGACAGGTAGCAAAGGGATACACAAAGTAAGTGAGACTAGCTTCCAAACAAGTGACAGTTTGTTTGTTGAAACCATATCTGGAGGTAGGCTAGTACAATGAAAAAGTAAGTTTCAAGCTTGATACGGGTGCACAAGTGAATATGATTCCCTTAGAACTAAAGTGTGACAAACTAGAGGAAACTACACAAAACTGTGTGGATATGGGGGGTAAACCTCTCAAGGTTGAAGTGCAAGTTATCTTGTCAGTACAAAGAAAAAAAAAAGAAATGCTTAAATTCTATGTGGTATCCACACAAGCACCACCAGTCTTACGGTTAACATCATGCCTCTCGTTATAGCTGATCAAGTTAATATTATCTGTGGAAGAAATGCAAAACCCTGGGCAGAACCAAAACGACGTGCTAAAATAGTAAAGTGACCTGCTTGAGGGCTTAAGGACTTTTGCAGGGGTGCATAAAATTCACCTCAAACCTGACGCAGTGCTGGTCATACACCCTCCACGTAGAATCCCAGTAGCACTCAGAGACAAGCTAGAAAAGGAACTCAAGAGAATGGATGACCCTGGGGTGATAGTTAAAGTTAGTGAGCCAACAGACTGGGTGAATTCGATCGCAACACCATAAAAGCGGTAAGCAGGTGCTTTACGAGAGTGTCTCGATCCCAGTGAGCTACACCACGCCATCATCCGGGAACATTACCCACTGCCAGCTCTGGAGGATCTAATTCTATTGCTATAAGATGCTAAATATTTTTGCGTATTGGATGCCACCTCTGGTTATTGGCAAATTAAGCTTGATGATGAAAGCTCGATGCTAACCACTTTCAACACGCCATTTGGGCGATATCGATTCACCCGTATGCCCTTTGGAATACACTCAGCTCAGGAGGTATGGACATGGCGTTCGAAGGTATCGAGTGATGCAAGTCCATCATTGGTGACATGTTGGTCTGGGGTATGTCCAAAGAGGATCACGACAGAAACCTGAAGAGAGTTCTCTATCGTTCGAGGGAAATTGGAATAAAGTGGAATGCTGAAAACTGTGTTATCGGAACAAAAAAAGTGAACTATTTCGGTCACTTGTTATCCGAAAAGGGAGTGTAGCCTGATCCAAAAAAGATTGCTGCCATTCAGGATATGGAACCTCCAAGGGACAAGCATGAGTTGGAAACCACGGTAAGCATGGTCAACTGCCTATTAAAGTTCATTCCCAATTTGGCATACGCCACTGCACTTTTGAGAAGTCTACTGAAGAAAGACTCAGAATTCTTATGGGATTGTGCCCAGGAGGCAGCTTTTGAAAAACTGACAACGTGGATTTCTTTTGCAGGGACATTAACCTACTTTGATGCAAGAAAGAGCGTAACATTGGAAGTGGACGCTCCCAGGCATGGTCTAGGTGCGGTGTTGCTGCAGAATGAGAAGCCTGTCGCGTATGAGGCAAAGTCCCTCAAGCCCTCAGAGAAAAGACTATGCTCAAATTGAAAAAGAGATGTATACCATAGTGTTCGGAACTGAATGGTTCCATCAGTTCATCTACGGAAGGCCTGTTGAGATTATCACTGATCACAAGCCTCTAGAGGCAATTTGTCAGCGGCCCCTCCACGGCTTCAAAGGATGATCCTCCACAAACCTGGTAAGAATATACCAGTTGCTTATACGCTTTCCCGTTTGAATCTAAAGGACCCCAATGACACTCATGGGCTTTTGATGCCCAAGTTCATGCTGTGATGACCTCTCTACCAGCCTCTGACAACAAAATTTGAGAGTTACAAGTCTGTACAAAGGAGGACCCTGATCTACAGCAGTTGATTACAATCATCCTTATTGGGTGGCCAGATCAAAGAAACCAGTGCCCCAAGTCAGTACTACCATACTGGAACTATAGAGATGAGTTAAAAGTAATGGATGGACTAGTGTTCAAAGGCGAGAGAATTCTCATTCTCTCCGCTCTTAGAGGAGAGATTCTGAAACTAATTCACATGGGACACATGGGGACAGACAAGTGCAAAAACCGTGCAAAGGACGTGATGTTCTGGCCAAACATGCATGGTCAGGGAGAAGACATGGTCTCTTGCTGTCTAACCTGCTGGTCAGCTTCTAATGAACTATATTTCCAGTCTACAAAATGTCATAATCTTAGAATAAGCCGTAAGAAAACCAGCTTACCTCGAGTATACAATCTTAATAATACCGAACTGAAACTTGTCACGAAAGAAAAAGCCCTTGGACTTACAGTAACTAGAGACTTGTCATGGAATCAACATATCACCCAAACTGTCTCAAAGGCAAACAAAGTTCTGGGCTTTATTAAGAGACATTGTTACAAAGTTCGTAACAAAAACTCTGACATTATTATATACATCTTTAATAAGATCTCATTTTTGCTTCGCTGGGCTCTTCAATCCGTTATTAAGAATTAATTACTTATTGAAAGGAACCAGACACGTGCAACAAAGTTTATATGTAACGATCGGAATATGAATTATCAAATCCGCTTAGTACATCTAAATTTATTACCACTTAATTACTGGCTTGAGTATCTAAATCTTCTTTTCTTTTATAAATGTAAATCAGGGATTATTCAGTTAAACTTAAAAAATTATGTTAAGTACTGTAACAGTAAATCACGCGGTGGTTCCTTTGGACTTTATCTAACAACAGCTTATTTTAAAACTTCATTTTTCAGGGATTCGTTTTTTATCAGACTTTCCATTGTTCAAACCTGACGCAGTGCTGGTCATACACCCTCCACGTAGAATCCCAGTAGCACTCAGAGACAAGCTAGAAAAGGAACTCAAGAGAATGGATGACCCTGGGGTGATAGTTAAAGTTAGTGAGCCAACAGACTGGGTGAATTCGATCGCAACACCATAAAAGAAGTGAACAGGCGCTTTACGAGAGTGTCTCGATCCCAGTGAGCTACACCACGCCATCATCCGGGAACATTACCCACTGCCAGCTCTGGAGGATCTAATTCTATTGCTATAAGATGCTAAATATTTTTGCGTATTGGATGCCACCTCTGGTTATTGGCAAATTAAGCTTGATGATGAAAGCTCAATCCTAACCACTTTCAACACGTCATTTGGGCGATATCGATTCCCCCGTAAGCCCTTTGGAATACACTCAGATCATTTTTCAGGGATTCGTTTTTTGTCAGACTTTGCAATATTTGGAATGTTGTTCCTGGTGATATCAAAGCAGAAACTACTTTCGCATCTTTTAAAGCTAAGCTTAAGTCTTTCTATTTTGTTACGTTATACCAGATTTTTGATGGAGTTAATGTTCGTACTTTTAAATTAATCTGTCCTAAATGATATTGTAATACTTTTTTTTCATATATATTTTTCGTCTTAAGCTAGGTTGGGTGTTCTAGTTTTGAGGGGCGGGGCGGGTTTTTCGTGTCCTATTGTATTTAACACCCACCTTAGGGTGAATCTGTAAATAAAATAACAAAACAAGTACTTAAGAATTCCAAGGTTGGGTCTCAGGACCCTTTCCTCAGTCTCCTGGAGTATAGGAACCCTCAAATAGATGGATTATCTTCTCCAGCGCAGCTCTTGATGAGCAGAAGACTGCGGCAACCAGAGACCAGCTAAAGCCAGAAGTCGTCAACCCCAGGATGGCCAACGAGAGACGAAGCCTGAAACAAGCCTCCCAACGATACTATTACAACAAAGGCGCTAAACAGCTACAGCCCTTAGAAACTGGGACACACGTCAACATCCAAAGAACTTGGAAGCCTGCCACGGTCTTGCGAAACTGTGGAGAACACCCCCAGATCGTACACAATTCGCACGAATGATGGAGGGCAGAACAGGAGGAGCAGGAGATTCCTCCTAAAGGCAAACAAAAATGATTGCAAAAGCCAGATTCCTCCAGCGACCAAGAGCCACGCAACCCGAAGGATGCTCCCCAAGTGGCCGAAGAGTGTTCAGACAATGAGGAAGCAACCCCTTCAAGCATTCCTGGAGCTACACTAGTTGCCCAGACACAGGGGACAGACAATCCCCCATACAGGGGGTCGTTAAACCACCACTGAGGTTGGATCTATGAACTGTGTCCTCAACATGTTTCAATTTGATTGCTGTTATCTTTCACCTTTAGTGTAGACAACAGCTTGTGAGCTCTCTCTGAGCCAGCGGACTATCTTGTGACAGCTGTGTTTAGTATTTTTTTTTTTTGCATGTCTTTCAAATTTATTGATTGTTTTTTGTTCTGGTCCTCTTACAGGAGGGGGATGTAATGTATGCACATAGTTTATCGTTTTTGCGCGCCATTATTAATTAACGCGGGCTTAGCAACCGGCTATGAGAGATATGTGCAGGAGAACGTCATAAGCGATAATCTTATAAAAATTAGTGCGATATTAAAATCCACCAGTCAGGATTTTACAGGGCCTTGTCCTAATTGTTTTGAACCGTCGTTATGTGGAGCCTAAAAGTATGAACGAAGAACAGACGGAGAGCGAAACGAATCGCTTAGGGAACACAGACTGGTAATTGTTTCTCTTTTTATTTTGTCCACATCCTTTAGTAATTTATTTATATTCAGCGCGAATGACATTAATTTGCCTCTGTTGATGTTCCAATGTTGTTGCGAGTGTGGAATGTGCCAGCCGATGCCCACAGTTCATGAGAGCGTTAGCTGTGGAGAAATCGGGCAACTTTTGGCAGAAGGCGGAAGACCCATAAATGTTCTGTATTACAGAGCACCCAGGATTTCAGTCGAACTTACTTGATGGGTGGCCTTTCTGGGTCCTTGAAACAATGGCACAGACAATCATACAGCACGTAAGTATGTTTACTAAGTGTGTGTTTATACCGTCACATTACAACGTTGATATGAAAACTAAATCAGCTTGGTTAAGTTGTGGTGTAACAAAGAAATTGATTATTTCTTCTATCTTTTAATCCTGTTCAAAGGAAATTTCCTTGCATTGCCCACAGACAACTCGTGCGCGTTGGTATGGGGCGCCGATTGGGACATTAATGTATATTTTAAAAATATATCGTAAACTTACAATTTATGCTTAACTTTCGGTGTTATGGAGTGTTCTCAGTATGAACTTGATGAAACTCAACAATTATGACCAACTTTACTTGTACAGATGTGTGGTAATGTTTTAGTTTGTCCTTGACTTGTTCTTTTGTGGAGTGTTTAAATTGGAATTTATGCCAAACTCAAAATATATGGTCAACTCAAAATTTATCCTCAACTCAAAATTTATTCCCAACTCAAAATTTATGGCATGATGCAATGCGCGCAAAACAACCAGCACGGGAGGGACTGGTACGGGTGGCCGCCATCTTGGACTCGCCTTCTTTGATACAAAATGGCGGATCAAGGCGGCAATGTTCGTCAAGCTTTAGCAGACATCGCTCGCCAGGCGACTTCTCTGCTGCAAAGATACAAAGAAAATATAAATGACCATGGAAATACAATTGAAAACCAGTTTATTCAACCCCCTGGAAAATCCTGCTCAACAAACGGCTGGAACATCCGCACTAGCAACGTCCTCGCGCCTCGCGTGCACTTGCTTCGAGCATCAGTCGCTCTGGAGAATCTGTGGAGCAGTCATTGCGAGAAGCTTTTCCGTCATTGTCGGGCAAATCAGGAAAACGAAAGTCAGATTTCAAGTAAAAGCAAGGGACTCGTTCTAAGGCACCCGCCTTAGCAAAGAAGAAAACATGCAATGTTGTTTATAAGGATCTCATTCTACTTCCAGAGCCAGGTACCAAGACCGTTCCTACTCACCGATCGAGAATAACGCTGGAAAATGATGGGTTCGTGGTGGACGAATTTCCAATCGATGAGTCATGGCAAGAATAGGAATTTAAAACGGAATTGAGAAAGGTCTTCCCGATTTTAGTTTTAAAGTGTGCCAATTCATATTTGCCAAAGCATGCTATGGTGAAATTGTTTCCCCAAAAGTTGCCGATGGGATTACAATGAATCCCGCAAGAGTTCTAAGCATTTCAGGGCAAGGAAGTATTTATCTCAGACATGACAAAGTTCTGCACAAGAACTCTGGGGAAGTTGATGGAGACTCAGATTTAAACAGGTGCCCTGGGACACACTGGAGGATGATCTGGGGGATGTCAAAACACCTGAACGACCACAGAGCACAGAACCCCAAACAGTTGCTGATAGTGATGGGCTTCCATCCACTTCTTCTAGTACTTCTGCTATGGATCAAGAGAGAAGCTTTTTTGTACTAAAGGAGATGTTCCTAAAAATGAAAGAGGAAGAATTGAAACTTGCCTATGACTGCAGTAATTCTCTGCAAGAAGCTGCGTCCTTCCTTGCAGACAGGAGTAGTAGTCCTGAGCTCGAATCACAGAGCCCATACATGAGCCTGGAGCTATTGATAGAAGAGTTGAAGGGGAAGATGAATGATGCTTTCGACCGGAAAAAGCGGAGAGCTGATGAAGAAGATCTTGTGGCTGATGCTGTGGCATTTTACAAGAGGCCAGACTTTGACCCTAAAGCTGGCGTGCGAGTTGTTTACAGTGGCCAACCAGCCTCTGATACTGGTGGTGTTTCTCGTCATTTCTTTACAGATCTCCTGCATAGGCTATCTGAGAGTTATTTTTCAGGAGAGAGCAGAAAGGTTTCTCTCTACAACACCGATATATTTCAATTTCAGGGCTAATGAAGATCATTGGCACAATCATTGTTCATAGTGTGCTGCATGGAGGCCCTGGATTCCCATTCTTTTCTTCAGCATTATAATTTATTGGTACCTTGCAACAGGGAGTGTGGATGCAGCCGTACAGCAATTGTGCTTTGACAACTGTGCAAATCCCAACTATAAGGATGTTGTGCTTAAGGTAGGTGAGTGTGTGTATATGTTTATCCCACAAGCTGCAATGCATATATTAAGGGGAATATTTGAGTTATTCCCCTTATCTTTTACCGAATAGCATTGCATAGTCCAAATTTTCTACACCAACGAAAACCAACAGCCCAGAAATGTTGCTATTTTGATTGATACATGGCAGCAATCCTACATTATGTATTTGAAAAAGAGGGGTAGACTTTTTCTTGGAGGGAGGCTGGGGAGTTAGGGGAAGGGGTGTGGGTGAAGAGTGATAGCTGCACCCTCAACTGCTCTCAGCCCAAGCCCCATATCCCCAAAATAGATCTGCCGTGATGTAGGCTGGTTTACCCTTTTTCACTCAACTTTACTGCCAATACTGTAAATGATACTTTTGCTCATGCACATAGTGCTGTGTTTCCATTGACTATTTTAGATACATGTACAACCGTAAGTGTTCTACTGATAGTTTCAAAGGACTTTGTGCCTGTTTAGATCCAGAATGCTCAGAGTGCTGATGAAATCTCCATGGAGGAAGCTGTTGTAAATATTACGTATGCCTGAGTATGGACTTACAACGGTCTTAAAGGTTAGCAGAAAGTGTTTAACGTGCAGTTGAACCTCCCTTTGTGACCACCTTTTGTAAAGCGACCACTTATCTTTGATACAAAATTGCCTTGTTTCAGTAACTGTTTAATTTACGGTATTTGTTGTTGTTCCCTTTTCTCTGTCTCCGTAGAATAAGAACAAGACCTCTGTAAGCCACACTTTCCCATGATGCCATTGGAAGAACGAAGACTGCATTTGATCAGCTAAGAGATGATTTGTCTTGTTTGGGCTTTCTAGAGAAAATGAATAAATATCCTGCGCTTTTCGAAGAACTTTTTGTCTCTAAAGGATTGTCCCTTACAAATGAAGCAGTAGTTAGCCGTCTCAAGTTCCCTACCTCTATGGATGATGAAGAGAAAAGAGTGAATGGTTTTCTGACAGAGCTTCTATTGGCCTCTTCTCAGGATACTCTAAAGATGTTTCTGACCTTTCTAACTGGTGCTTCTTGCCTTCCATATTTTGGTCTGAAAACCTTACCCGTGAAATTTTCTGAGCAACCATCTATCTTTGCTTCCACTTGTTTGTGTGAGATTACACTGCCAAAAACATTTGTCGATGAGGATCATTTTAAGTTGTCAGTTGAGGCAGTTTTGAAAACATGTCGAAAGTAATTTAATTGTATTTAAAACATACTTCTAGTAACTTTTTCAAATGCTACTCTTGTTCAAGTGTGACAAGTTTTTGTGAACTTTCCGCTCACACTGAAACGAGTAAGCCTGGTGCATTTTTTTGACACAAAATGACCATTTCCACTGTGGTCACCGCGAGAAAATGTATGCCTTTCGAGACTTAAAATTTATTTGAAAGCTTTTCAGAATCACTGGCTCCTTGGGGTAGGCTTGATTACCAGCTGCTGTTTACGAATTGAGCTGCCCTTCTTCCCCCATCGGGGAGGATCAAAGACTGGACTGGAGAGTGGCGGAACATCAAGCCTATCCTTGAAGGTTCCCTTACTTACCACAGATTTGAAGTCAATGTGATGTTGTGTTCCTTCTACTTTTGTTCCAGTTCCAAATTTGTTATTTGCCTCTATTAGCCAGAGTTGCAGCTTTCATTATGGGAATGTCCCCACTAAATTTTGAGACCTCAGATATGTAATCTGAATTGGAGGCTACCTGGCTTATTCGTCCAAAATAAATAAAAGTTCCTTTTTGGTATTACATTGATTTCCTGGAAGCTACATGCATACTCAAATTCTGATTTGATAGTTGAGCTAAAACAAGAATCAAATAAAGGCGGCCACTTAGTTATCTTAACTTTGTTACCTCTGATTGTCATGTTAATAAAACCTTCAGGCTACATTTTCATAATGGTCAGTAATTATGTAAGGGGTATATTCAATCAGATGTTTGTTTCTTCTTGTCTCTTATGGTAATGTTTGATATTTACAGGCTAGGTTTACAGTTATATAAAAAGTGTGCACATACAGATTTAATAGCGTACATAATATTTGTTACAAACTGTAATTTCAAGTGAGTTACACTGTGATTAACAATAAAATTAATGTTTCAGTTATTTTGTGTCAAGTCTGTCAAAATTTACTCAGTGGTTCTCTTCTGATTTTAAACCTTCTTTCAGTGGTAGATGATTATTTGGAATTATTTGAATTTGGCCTGTCACGCAAAACAATCAGCTGCTTGACTCTGTAGGTTCCCTAACTTTTGATTTGCATGATGTTTCTCATGAGTCGGCACACTATTCTGTGATTCTTGTTTATATTGGTCTTTTTGTAAATATGCGGTGAGAATTCAAGATGTTTAGATGTTCAAATAGTATGTAAAGCATACTGTCGATGAATGTGTCATGTGATGTGTTGTGGGGTCGGGTAGACACCTTTCGAGAATTGAGTGATCTATATTGATTTTGATCCCCTTTTTGTTTGGTGTTTGTGTTTTCATGGTAAATTTGCACATGGCTTGGCAAATGGTCAATCAACACCATTGAAAGTTGTTGCTCATACATGAAGCCCAAAACATTGGACGATTTTAAATTTGAATCAGACATAACATGTAAGCAATCAATGAGTTGATTAATCATTAGGTGTTTACCCTTTGACAACCATTGGGTACTTGTTGATTACTTATCTTTCACAATACTGCCCACCTAATTAGAATTTCTTTCACCCTTCAGGCAATATGTTATTATCATTTATTCCTGAGTGGTTGTTGCCATGAAATATGTCTCTCTAAATACAAAAATCAGTCCTCAAACTACACAAATTTATCCAATGTGTTTTGTTTATGTTTATTTTTTAACAAAACCACTAAACATAAACTAAACTATGTGCAAAAACGATGACACAAAATAATTGACCATTCTGTTTGTATGACTGCTGGAGAGAATAAGAATCATCAACACAACACATGCAACAATGGGAAAATTTATCAACCACAGCATATGCCAAAAGTAAGGGTGTAAAATATTCTCAATAGGGTGTAAGCAGTGAGGTTTGCAGCCACGGGTTAGAGGGGACAGCTGATCAGTGAAGCCATGAGTAATCAATGATTAATAAAATATAATGACTTGGTCTATTCATTAGTCAAAAATTGCTAATTTAGTATTGCCTCCCTTCCTCACTGTTCCACTCATTCTATTTCCCGCTAAGGGTCTTGTTCGCAGGCTAGATACAAGCTGCATACATTCTGAGGCATAATGACCTACTGTTTCACCTACAACTTTTTTACCAAAGCAATCACATTTGTGACTTACTTTAGATTTGGCAGTGATTTACATGTGGAATCACAACTGTACAGTATTCGTTTAGTTGCTTTCATCAGCAGTTGATATTGAAAAGCTGGCAAATGGTGTTCACAGTTTGTAAATAACCCCTGAGACTGTCATCCCCATATCTGGAAAGTGTAGCTTGCAAAATATCAATTTGTTCATCTCAAAGGCCCAACAACGTTTCTGGAACAACCACAGTAGCTTCATCATTCTCTGCAGATGACAGCATGTAATCAACGTCAATGGTATTGTCATCTGTCAGGATGCCATGTACTGCTAGACTGCAGGATAAGGACTGTTGAAGAACACCCTGCCTCCAAAGCTGAAGAGGGGAGAGGTTGTTTTCAGTGCTATGGCTGTGATGGTTCCAGAGAGCAACGAACTCTTCGAGAGACCTGCTGGTTCTTTCTTTGTACACAAAATGCAGAGCAAACAAATGGATATCATTGCTACAGTTTAAAAGTCGATATCTTGCCAGCTGTTCAAACTGTTCAATATACCCATGCAAGACTTCACTGGTTACATCTCGATGCAACCGTTCAACTTTCTGATTATGTACTGAGCTGTCTGTGATGACACTTCCTCTATTAAGACCTCTCATCTGTAGCATTAAAAATTGCCACACCCACGTTTTCTAGCCCATGGTCACATCTAACTCTAGAGGGTAGACCATACTGTCTAACTTTGCACTGTCCGTGAAGTATTGTCTGTGGCACAGTATACATACAAAATAACTCTTGAAAACCCGTCAATAGCAGCATGGACGACAAACCTCCATTTCACCATCTTCTGATTGCCGTCGAGATGCCATAGGGAATTTAGAGATCTTTCATGAATGGTTAACTCCACCTCTGAATTACCGAACAGAAATTAAGTACCTTGGTCTCCCTGTATTTCCAGAGTTCTCCGTAGGGCACGAGTACAGGTCTTTATCCCGTCCTCCCTCCTCAGCTGCCTGAGCTCCAAAGTGGCTTCAAAGCACGTTTAAGTGACGGCATGGAACATTCATGTCAGCGTTAAACTGAGCCATTTCCGGGTTGTTTGGGTTTTGAGAGCTTAAGTCCTCCGCTCGGTGAATGACAACATAAAGGGTTTCACAGGCCTCTTCCAGACGACCCTCCAGTAGTTCGAGTCTGTCAAGGTTGCCATCTTCATGAGATGAAAAGTACGATTCCACTTCAGACACAAGTTGCCATGCAGCAGTGAAAAAATAAGCAAGACCGTTAGGTCTTCGAGTTACTCTCGCCGCCATATTGTATTGAAGATGCCACCCGAACCAGTCCCTGCCGTGCTGGTTGTTTTGCGTCCAATGCATC
>NC_090893.1:67068-87068 GCF_036669925.1 Montipora capricornis | reverse complement strand
TGCACAAAAACCTACAAGAATGTATTTTCAACTGCTAATGACTATTGACTCTGCAGATTCACTTGAGTGTGCTTACCGTTGGACACAGTGTCGTTGTAACTAATAACTGTGTAAGTAGCTGTGAAGTGCAACTGGATCCAATTAAAATCCATGATTGCCAACACCACCTCTAGGCTCTGACCTTCGTGCGAGTAAAATGTTAAAATGCCAGATAAGAGTCCACCACACGTTCTTGTACTCGCAGGTTTGCCATCTGCGTAGGTTCCATTTTGAATTTCCAAGTAACTAAGAGTGCATGACCCGTCCCACCATGAAATGTACATGGATTGAATCTCTAACTTGACTTTTTCTCCTTTCTTCGCTGCGATCTGCCAGCTGTAATGTTGATACAGGCATTCGCCGTAATACTGGAAATATGAAGAAAATGAGACACCTCCATTCGTTCCATTCAAAAGACGTTGGTTCGAAAACTCTAAAAAACCAAAGAAAATAAATTAGTACCTTTGAGCAAAGGAAATAATCTCAGATGGATGCAACAACTAACTTAAGCAAGAAGCCTGACTAAAATGACCTTCGCACTTGGCAACACAAATCGGTACAGTGTACTTGTTGTCGGTCAAGTCCGGTCTCAGGTTGAATCCGTTTTTACCAAGGTTAAATTCGTGATCCTCGTTTTAGCTACAATACTAGACACATTTTGTTGGAACACGTTACAAGAACGGTCTAGAATCGTCGTGTTACAAGATCGCAGCTTATCCCGTCTTATCCTCCCCTCTCTTCCCCCCCCCCCCCCCCCACCCAATTCAGTGGATGTTCCAACAAATGTGACGAGTATTGTAGGTTGAATATGCACTGTACCAAGTTTTAACTCACGTAATATATAGCGAGACAAGCCAAGCCTAAAAGCAGAGCTCCTGGGTGTATTCTTAGTGGCTGTACGGTTAGTGATTTTGGAATTGTCCGCGTCTTGGTGTTTCTGGGTACTGCTTAATTAAATCATTTTGTTCGTCTTCCTCTGTAGAAAAAATTCATTCCCTAACTAGTGAATTCCATGGTAAATTTCACGCGAAAAACCGTCCAGGCATCATGCAACGTTATCAGACCTTCTAAAGATAAGCTTATGCCAAAAATTCCAATACCGAGAAAAAAGCACCTGCCCCTGACCCTGGTCAGAGTTTTTCTCTGTCTTTGAGTGGGCGGCCCATTTCCATCAGTAGGGTAACGCTCACATGGTTTACATGGGTATAAAATAGCACTTCACATCACCCTTTCATAGTTAATGCTAGTGAAGCTATGATCCTCGCAGTTATGAACGCAATTTCTGCAATTACGTAAAGAAGCCTGAATAATTCAGGACTTCAACAGGGTTTGAACCCGCGACCTCGCGATACTGGTGTGACGCTCTAACCAATTGAGCCATGGAGCCACTGACGTTGGGAACTGGTCATTTGTGGATTCCAATGTTACCGTTGAAGTCCTAAATTTTTCAGGCTTCTTTACGGATTTGCAGAAATTGCGTTTATAACTGCGAGGAGCATACATTCACTTGATTTCATATCCTCAGTTCATATATGATCCATTTCATATATCATTTGATCGTTGATAGTTAATTCTGTTGAAATATAAGTGCTACACGGTCTACGTGTGCATAAAACGTAATCCCTTTATTCTGTAAACGAGATGCTTCCGTGAATCATTCACTGGGTTGCCTGTGGTACGTGTTACAGGAAATCAGAAGGCACTGAACTGTGTGGTATTGAACTACAGCATTCCAGTCTCTGAAGAATAACAAATAAAAGAGAAGCGAGAAACATTGGCTTCTGGGCTGACATGTTGATAATTTTCAAGTTCCCTCACAACTTCTTTTCACCCTCTGAGCATCTGACAGCTTTGTTATACTAAAGTTCACTAAAGTTAATCCTCCTCCGGCGGGGTTAGTATTTGGATCGGAGACCAAAACAATATACCCATCAAAACAGAAGCATCGGATCAAAAATACTTGCGAACTCACCAAGGTACAGATTTTGTTAGCTTGCTTTATGCAAAACAAATATTGATGCAAAATTAAATAACTATTGATACACAGTTTTTAGAAAGAGCAGAAGGAAGTTTCCGGGACGGTCGATCGAGAATAAAATATTTACGACATGAAAACAACATTAATTTTGAACTGTGAATATAGGATATAAAAAGTAAAAAGTTACATTTACATTTACATTTACATGTATGAGGTCAGTAAGAACTGTTCGGTTATCACACCAACCATAAAAAAAAAAAAATATCAATATATAAAATGATGATTTCAAAATTTAAATAAAGGAAACTATATTAAACTAAATATAACTATTATTTAAGAAAATCTGTTTACCTATATTAGAAGGTTTCTAAGCAGGATGATGAAACAATAGCCTCAGGGAGGCAGTTCCAGTCCGTTATAGTTTTTGAAAAAAACGAAAATTTAAAAACGTCTTTATTTGCATATGGCACGCGAAATTTAAATTGACGGGTTCCCCTCGTGCGACTCTCAGGATGTTGAATCAAATATTTTCGGGTATCGATATCAATAAGACCATGAGTTACTTTATACATAAGCGTTAATCTAGCCTGCCTTCTTCTCGTTTTCAGCGTGGCCCACCCTAAGTCTTTAATCATGTCCGTAACACTAGCATATCTATCATAATTCTGTGAGCAAAACCTTGCTGCTTTACGTTGAACCATTTCGAGAGCAATGATATCTTTCTTTAAAAACGGGTCCCAAGCCGCACTTGCATATTCCAGTATCCGTCGTACTAGGGATGTATATGCAATTTCTTTTACTTTCTTTGGGCAATTCCAAAGGTTACGTTGTATTGTACCCAGTGATTTGCTTGCTTTAGCTGCTGTTACAGAAACATGGGCTGACTACTTGAGCTTGTTACCTGATGGTGACCCCAAGGTATGGGTATCCACCTGTTCCAGCTCTAAGCCACAGAAGACATATTTTTTCTGGGGTGGATTGTTCTTATATGAGATGGTAACAATTTTACATTTGGAAGGATTGAACTCCATTTGCCAGTGATACTGCCAGGATTCTAACCTGCGTAGGTCAGATTGGAGAAGGTCCCAGTCCGCATCGCTAGCGACAATGCCGTAAAGTAAAGCATCGTCCGAAAAGAGCCTAACTGATGATTGCACGGTATCTGGTAAGTCGTTTATGTATAATAAAAAGAGCAAAGGACCGAGGACTGTACCCTGGGGTACGCCAGAAGTCACCAGACATTGACTTGATGTCTGGCCTTCACAAACAACTGATTGAAAACGTTGTGTAAGAAAAGACTCTAACCAGTTTAGGAGCGAGCCTTGGATTCCGTAGTACTGCAGCTTCCTTAGGAGTCGCCTATGAGGGACCTTATCGAAAGCTTTGGCGAAGTCCCAAACGGCCGCATGGATAGATGAGCTCTGGATAGTCTTTGCCATGTCGTGTAAGGTAAGAATTAGCTGCATCTCTGTAGATCTCTTTGCCCTAAAACCATGCTGACAGTCTGTTAAGATGTTATGGTGGTTTAGATGTTTCATAATAAAGCTGCGGACGATATGCTCAAGGATCTTCGATACAACACAAGTAAGAATAGGTCTATAGTTAGCAGGGTCAGATTCCTTTCCCTTTTTAAAAACTGCACACACATTTGCCTCCTTCCACCTGCGGGGTACAGTGCCACTGTCTATCGAGTCTTGAAGACGTCAGTCAGTATTGGAGCAATGTCTGTAGCAAACGTTTTAAGAAACCAGGGTGAATCTGGTCTAGACCACTGGCCTTGTTTGGATTTAACGAAGACAGCTGTTTTAAGACTCCTTGCTCTGACATAATTAAAGACCCCAACCCAGGAGTAGGATCAGAGCCCATTTCTGGAATGTTTTCAAGGTCCCCCTTAGTAAACACACTTGAAAATTGGCTGTTTAAAATTTCTGATTTAAGACGACCATCACTTATGACTTTGCCATCGACTTCAAAATCTGCTATCCCTGGATTTTCTTGTTTAAGCCGCTTTACGTAGGACCAAAAACATTTTGGGTTGACCTTGATTGCCTCACTGAGGTGGCCACTTATATACTCCTCTCTTGCCAACTTAAGATTCTTGTGCATGTGTTTCCTGGCGGCAAAAAACTTATTCCAATGATGTTCAGATCCTGTTTTCTTTGCCTTGTTATATAGTCTTTGTTTCGCCCTGGATTGTCGTCGAAGCGAGCGATTGAACCAAGGTAAATTGTATTTTGAACTTGTCATCTTATACGGGATACAAGAGTCCATAATGTTGCGAACACTGTTTTCAAAATCATTCCACTTCGCTTCCACCTAGTTGTTATCATACTGAGTGTTGAGATTTTCAGCAAGTGTTTTTATTATCAACTTAATACGCTCGTTGTCAAGCCGCTTTCTGATGTAAATTTTCCTCTTGACATGCGGTTTTTTGTGCCAGGATAGCTTCAGGGTAAACAACACTATGTCATGATCGCTAATTTCTGGTTCTACACTTACATTACAAATGATGTCTAGGCTATTTAATAAGACAAGGTCTAAGGTGTTACTTGAGTTGCCTTGTCGCCTAGTTGGTTCCTTTACGAACTGCATTAAGTTATATTCTTGAGTCAGCTCAATCAATTTCCTGGAAGAAGAAGAAGGATTTGTTGGAACCTCGAGATTATCCCATGAGATATTTGGAGCATTAAAATCGCCCGCGACAATCACATCATGTTTGTGGAGTTTATCACCTAGTTTGAGCAGAGAGGCGTCCGGTACATGTAACGTGTCCAGTCGCGTTACATGTGACGATTAGCGACAAACATTTTGGGAGATTTTTGCTACGTTCAAATGAATCGCAAAATCGAAAGTGACATGGCCGGAATTCAGCGGGCGCCGTGATTAAGTTACCGCGGCATGTTTACTCGCCAAACTACACTCGTGATAAGATTTTGGAAATTATCCGCTCACTTTGATTTCGGCTCGACGGGCGATAGATTGTTGTCGAAGTCCATTACTCCTCGCTTCTACGATTCCAGGTATTTGTTTTCACCGCCTGCCTAGTTTATCGAACTGACTTTCCATTATTGAGCTCCATAAGGGTATATCTCGTTTAAAGATCCACTACAACGCCATTCGCGTTACATGACTTTCGACGCCATTGCAGGTTAAGTTTTATATCATTCCACTGTGTCCACCAGAGAACTCTACGCATTTCCACTACCCTCTCTATCCTAAGAAAATACGAGCAGAAAAATCTGTGCACAAAGAAACCACTTAGCAGGGGAGTGACAGGCATGACTTTTAACGACACTGAAAAAAAAAAAAAAAAACACCGAACAAATGCCAACCCAGTAACTAGTGTGATACTGGTGACATTGGCATACATGGCTGCGTGGACGTACGGACGGTCGATGACGTCATAGCCAAGACCAAAATTTCTCGCATTGATGGGTTACCATATTTTCTTAACTATGGTGCTCCGGAGCTCCGCTATCAATCACCCAAAATTGATTGACAACATCTATACCTTCCGTCAAGCTTCTGAGGAGAACGACGTCGAAGACGACGCTGGTGAGGCGGGTGGGCGAAGCCGAAGGGGAGCCCTCGGAAATCTAGCTCAGGTTAAACTAAACAGTCTAGGGACTGGGTCGGGCAGGATGTCTGATTAAGCCGCGTGCAAATGCACTGGATTTTTCCCCTGTACAAGCTCTCAACATGTTGAGTGCTTGTTGAGCGGGGTGTTCAAATGACCTCAACAATGACTCAACATGTTGAGCATTCCGAAGATTTCACAAAGGCTCATGTTGAATCATGGCTGAAAATCTTACTATATTCATCTCCTCAGAACACGAAAATGCTTGGCTGCACTCAGTCTAGTAAACAAACTTATTGATGAGGACAAAAAGTCAAAAAAACGACGAGGTAAAACAAGAGCGTGGATTCGGCGCAGAAGCAGTAAAGGATTCTCCAACAACATAGTGAAAGAGCTCATGATAGAGGACACTTCAGGCTACAAGGAATTCATGCGAACTCCTGTGACACCATCTTGTAAAATGTTCGATATGTTTAAACTCCCAATGGATACGTTGGGCACTGCGCGTGCGTGGGCTCAACATGTTGAACGTTGCTGTGCAAATGCACTCGACTTTGTTGAGCCACACATAGATGACCCCAAAACAAAGGAAATGTTGAGCCGTCTTGAACGAGAAGTTTGACCAGTTTCAAACTTGGCTCAACAAGACTCAACACCGCACAACACCGCTCAACCCCTCTCAGCAGTGTGTTTAAATGCGCTCAACTTGTTGAGCTCAACATGTTGAGATCTTGTACAGTGGACAAATCCAGTGCATTTGCACGCGGCTTTGCACGTGTCTTTTGTTGCTCCGGTTTTGGGAAGCTATTTATGGCCGCTAAATATAAGAGAAAAACATGAGAGGGAGTTCAACATCTTCTGAAGAAGAATCCCCGTCGCCAACAGACAGAAAACGTAAATTTAATACATCTCTGACGGAATTCGAAGTGTTTAGTGAATAACACCAGGCAGTGTCCATCATGGCGAATTCGGCGCTCAAGGTGGAGTCGGTTTTACCGAAGGTTGAATTGGTCTTGCAGAAGTTATCCAATTTGGCATCTAAAAATTGGGGGACGTCATGAGAGTGGTTTAGCGGTTGGTTTAGCATCTATCAACCGGGCCTCCCACCTCTGGGACTCGGGTTCAACCCTGGCCTCGCCTTGTATGTGGGCTGAGTTTCAGTCGATCTCAGTCTGACTCCCGAGGGTTTTTCTCCGGGTACTCCGATTTTCCTCCCTCATCAAAAATCGACTCTCAGTCAATTACATCCGGCTGCGGGCGTATACGCTCAGTAGGGGTAATCGCTGGTATCCCTTCCCTTTCATTTAATTAAATGAATAAAGTTGGTATTTTAACAATATGTTAAGACTGTTAATGATACAGTTAGCATTCTGCAAGCGAAAGTAGAAATTTTGAAGAGTTTAGAAAAGAGACTGCACAGTCATTGAAAGAGCTGGAAGACGAAATGAGCTTTGCTAATGGAGAAACGGGGTCCTTGAAGGAGAAATTGAGGAAAATGGAGGCCGAGTTTAAGATACACTTCAGTTGAAATCGTTACAAATTAGTAAAAGCAAAGCTTCAGTTCGTGGTCAAATTGTTATCCTTTTAATGAATACTCTATGAGAGTCGATTTCGCTATCCTCAAACACTACCTCAAGATTATGAATGATTATGAAATAAAGTTTTATGAATGGAGTCCCAGCAGTGGGACTCCAGCACCGTTGGCGTGTTTAAGAGTTTAAAGCATTCGCATAAATTACTTTTGTTCTTAATTTGGTAAAATAGAAATTTAGGAGATCATTATATTTTACGAAACTACGCTTGTTGTTCTCTAAATCTTTCACTTATAGCGGCAGAAGCATGATCTACGTTTTATACAATAGTACATTAATAACTGGAGCCGTCAATGTTTAATAGAACGCCATCGTAGATGGTACAATAGGCCTTATTCACGATAACAGCTATGTTGGTTTTCATATTGTCATGCAAATTAGCCATGTGTTATGCTGGGGGGTAGACATTGGAATAAAGGCAAATTGCGGAAAATCGGCTCGTCGAAATATTGAATTAACATTGCTAAAAGTACATTTTAGAATTTAGAATTAAGTACCTTTTATAATAAGTTTATATCTTTTGATTGCCTCCGACATTTTTACTTTCTACTTCGTTATTTGCTAATTTTTCGGTAAAAAAAATCGAAGTAACTTGTATAAGCATTCTATTTTACTACTTAGGTGATAAACATTCAATGAACACGAAACATTCCTTATAACCTCTCGAACTTGTGTTGTTTGCCCCCTCAGAAGTGTGTCGCCAATTTGCATGATAATAGCAAATCCAACATGGCAGCTATCGTGAATAAGGTCTATTGAGGACACTTTTCCAGAAAGAGACAGTTCCCCTTGAAATTAAACAAAATTCCTGTAGCATTATTCGTTGCTTTTCAAATTTAAATAGTTTCGAATGTGCAAAACGAATGTGCAAGCAATGTTTGATTCCTTACCGCGTGCTAGATTCAATGGCTAGACTTGTAAATATGCGAAATTCCAGTAGTATTATTCGTTGCCTTTCAAATTGAAGTAGTTTCTATGAATTCGAATGCGCAAACGAGTGTTTGATTCCTTACCGCGGGATGGATTCAATAGCTAGATTTGTAAGTATGCCAAATGCCAGTAGTACTATTCGTTGCTTTTCAAATTTAATTAGTCTCCAAGATTTCAAAATTCGAGTTTCGAATGCGCAAACGAGATGTGACTTCCATTCCATCTTCATCACTTGTTATTTCAACTTTGCGACAGCCTCCTTTATTCATCATTATTCATGCCTTCTCATTGGTTCTTACCTACTCTATTATTCTTTCCCTACATATGCGCGATACTACCCGGCTGGTTGGGCGGAACAGTACCACCAGAACACACTACACTTCACTCCCTGCCGCCATCTTGAATATACCCTCGTACACCTTCGTGGCATGCATCTCATTATAAACCCTAATCCAAAAACCGGTTTGGGTAGAATTTTTCACCAGGCGCCATTTTGAGTATACCCTCGTACAACAACGTGGTATGCATCTCATTATAAAAAAACGCCTGAATCTATTTGCACACATAGATAAAATTCACCTAGTCATTTCCCCGATACTACTCTCGTTATTGGAACATTAGTTCTGTGAGATCTCTCCTGCCAAATTGTCCCTTTGGCGAAGTTTATAAATAAATAAATATTTCTGAGCATACATTTAAAAATAAAAGATGCAACGCTTAACGAGAAATGATATTTTATGTTAATACTTTGGGAAAAAAAATTCGCGGGAAATTTATTAGGTGGAAAATGAGTTGGGAACAGCGTTTACCTGAGGTTGTTGCCTCTTCAAATCCGCTGCTGGCACAGTATCCATACTCGCAAGAACTGGATGGCATGGACGTCAGATTATAAACGTAAAATCCACTGCAGTTGCGAACACTGATGTACACCGAAGCCTTACAGCATCCCAGACTTCCCACGAAACACACTTTACGCACGACAGTACCATCCTCCACAGTAGGGTGTCCTCCAGTAAGCCAGCCTGGATGCCAAGCACCACAATGACACATCTTAACGCAAGTATCGGCCATCTGGTTTCCAGCCTCTCCGTCAAACCGGTGCCAGCCAGGCTTGAATTTGTGCTTGCAAGGATAATACGATTGTTTCCACAGTGTGTATGTTGTGGCTATACTGGAAGCATTGAGAAATCTGTAGTTTGAACATTCTGAGGGAAATGTTAAAAAAGGAACTATTAAAACTCATTGATTATGTTATCTTGGAATGAGTGCAATACTAGCAATATGGGTATAACATGCCGGTTGACATAGACCACAATCGCAGAAACGCCCTCTCAACTCTTTGCGACCAGAGTGCCTTTGGTTTTTCAACGTCTCCGGCTTTGTTAACGAGAAAAGGATAACGACACAAAAAAGGGGACAAACAATCGGTTTTTTTATGATCGGTAAAATATGTATGACAAAGAATGTGAGAGTTCAGAGAAAAGTCGCATTTCTTCACCTCCTCGGGTTCACCGTTGTTTTTGCAAAGTCGAGAATTTACAGACGACTTTATTTTTCACTAGGGCGATAATTCATTCCATTTTGAAAGCAAGTCACCCCTATTTTCTCCTGAGAAAAGCATTCTTGTTCTTCGATATTGAAGCTTGTTTGTAGGAATCCGACATATCATAAACACATTCAATAACCCTGTTTTATTCTGGATTTATGAACGCCCTGCGAGACTAAATTCTAGGGAACACGGACTAACACCGTACACTCATCAGTAATGGACTGCAAGTGCAGTACCAACATAAACAAGAGGTTCTGCAATTTGTCCAAGGAAAGATTCAAAAGTCCAACCATTTGTGGACGTAATCACAGTCATCACTTTCTCCTCAGTTATTTTAAGATCCCGAGAGTTCATCAGGTGAGCTCCAACGAGCCAACAGGTAGGCGGTGGGTAAAAATCAATGTTAAGAGAAGTGCAAGTTGTGATTCAATTGTTGATTTTAGAGCTGAGTCTAAGACCTCTTGGTAAATAGTTCAATCAAGCTTGAAAAATGGACAAACAGAAGATCTGCTATTGTCAAAGCCAAGTTCAAAAGGCTATTTTATTGTACATTAGTCTGGTAGAAAATCTGATTAATACGTTCTGACCTGGCGCTTGTGGCAGTCCGTTGCCGCAGTAACGTGAGTAACACCTGGGTGGATCAAGGCGGTAAACATAAAACGCTCCACAGTTGCGAACACTGATGTCCTTTGAAAAGTAGCAACAGTAAAACCCAATCGCGATCGAGTGCCGCAAAAAACAGACTTTTCGTTGAACAATACCCTCAGCCACTGTAGGATGCGTGCCACTGAGCCAGCCTGGTGAGTCTGTACTGCAGTGATGTACCTTTGGACAAGAATCTGCCATTTGAGTCCCAGCCTCTCCGCTAAATCGATACCAACCAGACAACGTTGAATCGCACAGGTTACCAATGCTGCTGTTAACATAGGTCATTGCTCGGTTGGACTCATTCAGAAATCTGTAGTTGGAACATTCTAAAACAATATTCAAAGAAGATGACATTTTTTGGATTATTGTTCTACATGGGCTAGAGAAAGACATAACTCCTGCCGCATCGGAATTTTGTTTCTCGAAACTGGAGGATCGGATATTCAGTGAGCTCTAAATTTAACAGTGCTCCCGATCCTCCAGTTTCTTCAAGGTATATACCAGTTACTAAAGTGGAGCGTTTTTTTGCTTGACTGATTTTTCGAATTCAGCGCGCGAGACGAATTTAACGGATGTGTTCATTTTCTAAATAGCACTTGTGTTTGTATTGTCATTGCAATCAAGCTGTTGTTATCAAGTAAAAAACTTTCGAATAGTTGGGCAAGTGCCACTATGATTTTCAAATACGTATTAAACATGAAATTTTGATCGTGAAAGGGACTGAACTTTTCCTTACGACAACACACTGAAACCAACCAATTGTTACTCAGAAATGAAACTTTGAAACTTCATTCAAATCAACGAGAGTTTGTTCAGAGCACTTCGAAGGAGGCCAAAAGCTGAGCAGGTAGCACCTTCCGAGTTTATTTCCCTGGACAAAAAGAGCTGAGCATAGACGGCAAATCATTAAACAAGAGCATGAGCCAAAGAGGAAAAAAAAAAAAAAGAAAGAAGAATCCATCCGGTCAGTTCCAGCAGTACTTAAGGACCACAGTGTTGTTACGATGCAGGATGATATGAAAGTTGATCAAAGGAACATTGTTACTAACAAGAGTAGTTTGTCTGTAGATGAGAACCTAGCAACAATTGAGAGTGATGTAACTGTGGATCCGAGGTACAATGCCACTGAGAAGAGTGAAACAAACACAGATCAGTAGTTTGTCACAACAGACTCACAAGCGGATTTGAATTTAATGTCAGTGGAAGAGATCATGAAGGAAGTGAACTGTCTTAGAAAATAAAAGAAGGAATTAAGGGGAAAGCTTCATGAATACGAGGAAAAAAATCAAACATGGCCAGAAATTTCGGACATTTGAGCCCGCGCATAAAGCAGCGGGCCACTTAACAAATATATGCAAATGAAGCAACATCCCGTTCCCAAGAAAATCCCTTATGGTTGATTATAAACAACTACATTAGTTCTCCTCTGTCGTTTTATATGACATAGCAACTCGCTCGAAACATAGAGGAAGATTTTACGATGTGGAAAGAATTGTTACTCGGCGAAAATGTGGTTCGATAAGTCTTGTATTGTTTCTTATTCGTCATGTATTATCTCTCGAGCCGGTGTGTTCTTGCCGTATTAAAGCTCATGTCGTCTGCGTATTGAGTGATGCATACGTGTATTGTGATTCCAGAGTTACGAATACTTGCTGAAATGGAAAGTATGGTCACTAGAAGCTTGCAGCTAGGAGCCAGCTCAAAATATTACTACGGATTTGCTAACGTAGATTGAGACTGCTTTCAAGAACGATTGCGGGCATGACGTTACACTGCTGTCCTAGAAAACTGCAGGCTTGAAAAGCCTGGCTTTTGCTGAATATTTTGATACCAAATATGCAGGGTTTGCGTGCAAGACTACAGCCTAAAGACCGAGAAATCATTGCCCTCTTTAGCATGGAACAGAACTGGAACTGTGTGACATATCGACCTTTTTTTTTTGGACTTATTTCATTGGGTACGGCTTTTAACAACCCAAAGGAAAGGTACATTTATAAGCCGAAGATCAGACTTTTATTTTCAAGATAGGGTTTTGTCTGTATTTTATGACTCGATTTTGGCAAATTATGTGGCATCTTTACATTTTTTGCTATTTCCTATCAAATATGTCATCTTCGATTCTTTTGCCAGTGATTTGTAAGGCCTCGACTGGATCTGAAGTTGCAAATTGATATATTTCCAAAGGAAAGGTATGGAATTAATTTTCGCATAAAATTTTTAACCTAATGTGGCGCTGAAAAGTCGTTGAATAATGCTCGATTTTGGCAAACTGAAAGACGACAGTAATTGTTGTTGTATTTCACGTGATTACATCGCTTCTCATACAAAGCTCTATAATTTCGTACGCCATTTTTGAAAAAGATTGGAAAAGCCACTGTTCCCATGCGGGCTCAAATGTCGAAAATTTCTGGCCATGCTTCTGAATGAGGAATTAAGTGAAAGTGCTGTTTTTGACATAGACAAGTACAAGAATAATCCTGAACACATTACATTTTACACAGGATTTCCAGATCATGAAGTGCTTCCTATGTGTTACAACCTAGTGAAAGACACTGCCAAGAATATAAGCTACAGCCATGAAAGAAATATACTGCGACCTTGACGCAAAAAATCAACTCGGTAGACGTCGAGCGCTGAGTACATTCCAGGAATTTGTTATGGTTATGATGCGATTACGCCTTGGGCTGTTCGAGAAAGATCTGGGACACAGGTTTAATGTATCTATTATGACCGTATCACGTATAACTCGCTCATATATAAGATTTCTGCGAGCAGAATTTGAACCACTGATACAAATACCACCATCGGAGGTTTTGACACTGTATATGCCAAATGTATTCAAGACTGTTCTCACTGTTGATTGCACTGAATTTCCGATGGTAATACCATCCTCCCTTGATGCCCAATCAGCTTGTTACTCTTCTTACAAGAGTACAAACACCATGAAAGCTTTACTAGACATCACTCCAAGTGGTGTTGTTTCATTTGTAAGTGAACTCTTTCCTAGGAGTACATCAGATCAAGAAATAACAATACAGAGTGGCTTGCTGGACAAGCTAAAAGGGGTGACGAGATCATGGCAGATAAAGGATTTAACTGCCAAGATGAGTTGGCATCTGTTGGGGCAATTTTGGTAACCCCTAATTTTCTCAAAGATAAAGGGCAGTTTTCAACAAAAGAAACAGAACACAACAAAACAATTGCAAGTTTACGAGTACATGTTGAGAGGTTAATGCAACGACTAAAAAATTGGCATGTATTTGACCATAAGATTCTCATTTCATTAACCCCTATAGCCTCTGACATTTTGATTGTAGTAGCTGCTATGTCAAATTTCCATCCACCTTTAATAAATTAAAGTGCAATGTTCACATTTTATGTTCCTTACTTTGAATGTCTATAATTTTTCTTTGCAACACCAAGTCACTATACACATCTTTAAGGAATGTTAAAGCCCATCTTCAAAGCCCATCTTCAAATATTGGTATAAGTACATGTATTTCAGCTTTACGAAAATAATGATCATCAAATTTAAACCTTTCATATCTAATTTTGTAGTAATTTCATAACATCATACTTCAACAATACAACTTAAAAGGCTCGAAGTTATATTTTTTCTACTTGACTACTGAGTGTTTCATAGTCTAAGAAAACTATGCTGCTGGCATCAAAGTCAAGAAAGATTGAAATTTTAATAGCAGTTTGTTATCCCAGGACAAAGAAATGATTGCTATCTGGTTAAATTAAAGTATGCCATTAGCTACCCTACTTACAAGAATGCCAGGTTCATATTTATTAATGAAATCTTGATAAACAATAAAAATATTGCAAATTGATAAAAAAACCAAACAGTTCCTAACCAGCAAAATATGCGAGATACTTTGCTTGTAAATAACACCTCTGGAAAAACATTGGCAATGAAAGGCTACCTATTCGTGTCTGAATTGTGCAACACTAAGTCACTATACACATCTTAAACTGAATCTTGGCAACCCATGCTTTAAACTGGGGTAAGATAATTCGGGTAAAATATACTGGTGAAAGAAATCGCAAAGTTTGGGAAGCACTTTTTCCCAAAAGTGATCAGGATCAGAATGAACACACTCAAAGTAAAGTCCATCTCCTGTAGATCCCTTGACTACAACATCTGTCCATTTACGTCGTGCAACAAACATCCGTTTTTGAATCTGAAAAAAATACTTATGATTGTTGTTCATCTTCAGGGTATTGTTACCGCAGTCAATACAAATCCCTTTTCGGAGCAGCGCTTGCTTCAGGATTTCGCCTTCAGTTAATTATATTAGTTTCATTTCAAGAAGTCCGTGTGGTAGGGGTACATGAGGATCTGATACTAAGCCATCTGGAGTAGCAGCTAGAGAACCGTAAGATTGACTAATGAAAAGTCCATTTGGCTGAAATGAAAGATTCTTGTGCCATAATTTCTGCATTGAAGTTACATACAGTTTTTCAATCTCACATTCCTTTTGTAATCCTTCTTTCATGGCCTCACTTTGATATGGCTTTTCATACTGTAATATTTCTCTGAGTGCCTTAGTTGGAGAGGTTGTCGGCCTTAAGAGGCAATTCAATAGCACTTGGAAGCTGTAATTCTGAACTTCAGGTGAAAATTCCAGAGGTCATCATTTGACTGTCCTCTAGTTTTTTGCTCAATCTTTTCTATTTCCTCTTCATTTAGATGTAACTTTTTCTTTATTGCTTCACATTGGCGTTCTATATCCCTCAGAGAAGGTGGAAGAACTTTCAATGGTGAAATAATACATTCATTATCTAGTGCATTATCTTTAACCTCTTGTGGAAGTATGTGGCTCCAGCCAACCACATTTCCAGATTTTGACTGGTAGGCTATGATACTTTCTAACATGCTATTAACTTTTTCTGACGACCAATGTCTCTGGTGAGTAGCTCTAACATCATTCCCTGGTTTTAAAGATGGTGTTCTTTCAAGTTTTTGATGTTTGCTGTAGTCATGCTTTTTGAAAGACATGGCTGATATTGGAGTAACAGGGCCTTTTCTTTTTCTTGGCACATTCCATTTACATGGCTTGGATGTACATGATTCTTCACAAAGGTTTTCCCTTTCTTTGCAGTATTCATCCAAGGCAAATAGGGTGGCCGAAACATGATTACATCTGCCATCTATGCTTGCTGGGCAACCACAGTAGGCTTTCAAAACATTCCCAATACTGGACTTAGCGATGTTACACTGATAAATAAGATTTTTCTTCATAGGTGGAAGAACTTGGCTTTTAAAATAGTTCTTGCCATTTTGCTTAAGAAATGATATCGAGATGACATTACCAGACTTGTAAAAATTAAACCCTTTGACAAGTGGTTTAGCTGTGGATAACTTCTTCTTGGAATCAACAGCATCAATCATGTATTTCCAAATAGTTCCAAACGATATCTTTGGACTATCACTAAAATTTGAGTTAAAGCCTTCTTTGGGAAAGCTTGCACTGAGTTCCGGTTCAGTTTTTTCTAGCATACCAATTTTGGCTTTCTTCTTCATAAGATTGACGCCATTGTCGGGATCTTGCAGGTATTTTTTCTCGAGGCCGTTATCTATGTAGTGTTTCACCCTAAAGAAATAAATTTCTCTCAGTAATATGCACCGACACACACAAGCCATGAGAGGAAATTTATAGTAAACAGGCCAATGTTGTTCGCAAGCATAACCTAAAGCAAATTTATAGGCGTTCGAAAACATAGGCTTACCTGTTCACTAAAGCACTCTTTCTTCCACTGGTTTTAGCGCCTTTACAGGATAACCAGCGTTTCAGCTGGACCACACTACATTCCTCTACACTTTTACGAGGCAACGCTACACCGGTAACGTCTTCTTCAACCAAAGTACACGTTTGCTTTTTGCTTTCTTGCACAATTGCACTTGTCTCAGCCGATGTCATTGTTAAAAGATCCTAGCATGCTTTGCGATCGCTTTCTGGGTGCGTTTAGGACCCATTCCTCTACTCGTTTTGTTACCGGCTAATTCGGAATGTTGTCGACATGGCGAATATCTTGCACACTGGAAATGCTTTGTACCGTTTCAGTGATGTATCCAGATTGCGTCCAGGGATGCACTCCTTTTCCTTTTGGACGCATAGAATATGGAACAAAGGGTCCAACTGGACGCAGAAAAAAATCGAATGTTCATGAAAATTACAAACGCCAGGAGAAACATGCGAACGGCAAATTTCGAAAGGAAATTGAACATTCCCATTTCTCATAACGGAGAAATGATCGAATTTCTTAAATTTCAAGGTAAGCAGTTATTTTCGGATTTTTTGTAGTAGAATGATTTCATTTTGTCAACGATTATGTCCAGCTTGAGGAGTTAAGTTTTGAATAGCCCATTTCCGATATATTTAGGCGCGTAAGACTGGTAGCAAATAAAGACACGAAAGCGAGGCTTGGGGGAATAGCGCGAGACAAGTTAAATTAAAACTTACAGCGAGGAAAGATGGGAAATAATGTTTTCGTTTTAAGCCTTAATCGTAGTCAAACGATGATTAAATACTGTGCAGTTGCAGTGGGTAAAAATGGAAGCCATAACAGGCCAAATCTCTCGTACTTTCGCTTTCCTTCCGATCCGAAACTACGCAAAAAGTGGGAAACATTTTGTCGAAGGGTGGACGAAATGCTGAAGACGCTTGCAGATCCTCGGATATGTTCGCAACATTTCAGTAGAGAAGACCTTAAAAAAACGCTTTCCGGAAAGATTGAAGTCATTTCTTGTGGTGTACCGACAATATTTGATCCGAAACAGCCTGCAGCAAAGAGTGATCCTCGTCAAGAGAGGAAAAACAAGCCGGATCGTCGAGCACAACACTTGGCAGATAATTCAACAGAGCTACCGGTGAAAAGGCAAAGGGTAGACGCGCAGGAAGGTAAAATTGGTACAGTGCATTCATCAGCAGGGAACATCGGTGTGATCGGTGACCACGATTACACGGACCGAATCGAAAACGTGGACGACGGAACTTACAATGGAAGACCTCGCCAAAATGGAAAGGGGAATAAATCAGTCTTCGACTTAGATCCCAACCTCCAGCCAAGAAGTTAAAGTTGGCGCTAATGCTCAAAGAAGAAGAGAGTGTTAAATATGGAGAAACCAGTCGATGGTTCCAGACAGGGTCAGATTGAACTAGTTAACTGAATAGAGTGTAATGTGAAGTGCTATATTTCTATCCCATATGAACCATGTGAGCGTTAGCCCTACTGATGGAAATGGGCCACCCTGGTCAGAGTTTTTCTCTGTCCTTGTGTGGGCCCATTTCCATCAGTAGGGCTAACGCTCACATGGTTCATATGGGATAGAAATATAGCACTTCACATTACACTCTATTCAGTTAATTCTGTTTAAACTATAAGTGCTACACGGCCAACGTTTGTATAAACGTAACCTTTCCTCAGATTGAACTAGATGAGACACACAACCAAAACATACACGTTTCCAACATGGTGGTCTACTCCCAAGCAAACCTGCTTTAATGCGCACGCGTAAACAACAACCGCTGACAGATAAATAACGAATACATAACACTTCCTCCCTTCTAATATGTGAAAGCACTAAAAACTTGTAAACATCAAGAAAAAGGGCAACCTAAATGTCTCCAGAGCTCAGGCAGTGTCCAACCCTAAAAATGTTCCTTACTACTATCAATGTCACAGATTTAGCTTAACAGGTGCTTTTCTCTGCCTGACGGATATCTGCGCTCAGCCCTATTTGGCAAATCTCTTGAAATTGACAAATTTGGACTTTGTGCTCGAGACGAAGAATCCAACTCAAGTGTTGGAACTGGGTTGGGCGGCTCAAGCGTACAAGCTGACTTCCTCGCTGCAACGGGTGTCTGAGTCTGGATCTTTGGAGTTGACGGCTGTGCTGGGGCACAATTCGGGGTCTTGTCCTTAAGCACAGAAGGTTGTACTGCAACTGGTTTCGGTGTCTGTATAGGTACCTTACAAGGTGACTCTATTTCTGGCTCCTGCACACAGGTAGCAGCGCTTTTTGATGATGACGTACCACATGTCAACTTTGGAGACCACATTGGAACAGCTCGCTCCTCGGGAAACACATCATCAAACCCCTCTTCAGAATTTTCACGCTCAGTCCGCAGCAGGTGATCAACATGTACATAATGCAGTTGCCGCCCTACTTTCACCAGATAGGATAACGGCCCCAACTTCTTATCACTGTACCAGGAACCCACTTCTCTACCCCTTCCCGGGTGTTTCGCACATTCACAGAATCACGCGAAGATAGTTCACGCATCTTAACACGGCTGTTATCGTGCTGCTGCTGTTGCTTGCCTTGCTGGTTTTGGACATGCATTTCCATGTTAGGCTTTAGAACACTGAACTTGGTGCGAGGTTTGCGCTTTAAGAACAGTTCTGCTGGTGTCACTCCTATAACAGAATGAGGGGTGTTTCCGTACTGGAACAGACAGTTTGCCAGTTGGTGCTTCAAAGACCGCTTCGGTGCACCCCTTCTTACTCGTTCGGTCTCCTTCTGTAATGCTTGTTTAAGGATCTGTACTGTACGCTCTGCTGCACCATTGGACGATGGATGATAAGGGGGAACCAGGGTCTGTTTAACTCCATTCTGCTTAAGGAAATCAACAACTTCATTGGCAATAAACTGGGGACCATTATCGGACACCACTTCCTCAGGAAGTCCGTATGCTGCAAACCACACTCTTAACTGGTCAATAGTACTCTTATCTGAAGTAGATGTCATGTGTGCGACCTCAATCCACTTGGAGTGGCTGTCAACTAGACCAAGAAAACTGTTGCCCTCCTTCTCAGCAAAATCAATGTGCACTCTCTGCCAGACTCGAGTCGGCCATCTCCACGGGTACAAGGGTGCTCTTGGGGGCGCTTTTCGTATTGACTGGCAAACTTCACAATTCTTTACCATCAGCTCAATCTGTGCATCCAAATTAGGCCACCATAAGTAACTCGGGCAATGGTTTTCATGGCAACAGTACCAGGATGCTCTTCGTGTAACCCTTGCAATAGTCGGTTCCTTAACAATGACGGAATGATTACACGCATTCCCCATAAGACACATCCTTGATCTGCTGTTAGCTCATGTCTGCGCGTAAAGTACGGTTTAAGTTCCTCTTCGATAACATGATTAGGCCATCCAGCGAGGGTGTACTCCAAAACTCTCGCTAATACAGGATCTCTCCGTGTGTCCCTGCTGATGTCCTTAGAGTCAACTGACAATTCATCAAGACCTGAGAAGAAGAACATTTCTGCCTCTTCTTTCAGGGGACTGAGGTCACAAGGTAAACGTGATAAGGTATCTGCATTAGCATGCTCTGCCGACGAGCAATACTGCACCTGATAATTGTACGGCTACAAAATAACAGCCCAGCGTTGCATTCTAGCTGCTGCTAAAGTAGGCACTGCTGTTTTAGGACCCAAGATGGTCACTAATGGCTTGTGATCTGTTAACAGGTGAAACGTTCGACCGTATAGATACTTGTGAAACTTCCGGACACCAAATACAATTCCCAGGGCTTCCTTCTCTATTTGCGAGTAATTCCTTTCGCTCTTTGTGAGTGTTCTCGAGGCAAAAGCAATGGGACGCTCTTCACCGTCACCCATTACATGAGAAATCACGGCACCCACACCATAAGGAGAGGCATCACATGGCAGAAT
>NC_090893.1:37068-59568 GCF_036669925.1 Montipora capricornis | reverse complement strand
ACAAGAATTCCTTTCTCCTAAATTCAGACCAGCTATTGAACACCAACCCAACGTGGTTTATAAAATACCCTGTGCCGATTGTGATTGGTGTTATATAGGTGAAACTGGCCGTTACTTTGAAACCCGCAAGAAAGAACACGTTAGGAATGTAAAAACATGTGCCAATGTGTCAAACATTGCGAAACATGCGTGGTCTTTCGGTCATCGCATTGATTTCAGTCATTCTCGAGTTATCGACAAAGGCTCTTTTCGTGTTAGGAAAACTCTAGAGGCCTGGCACACCTCTTCTACCAAGCATGCTGACAATAACTTTAAGCCGATTCCTAATCAGTATAAAATTCTTTTTAAACAATAGCCACCATTTTTCATACCTTTACTCTGTTCTTTTTATCATTTTTATCTCGCCTTTTCCGTATATATTTCACTAATTTACATTCAACGTTTTATCCGTGGAAGGCTGTAGATCGACAGCCGAAAGCTTATATTCTTTTTCAAAATGTTTAGCCAGAGAACGTTTTTTATTGTATTTTAATATGCCTAATCCTGGCTGCGCTTCAATTTTTAAAGGAAGAACCGTTTAAACCACCTTTTAAAAATACGCATCCACTTTAAATAACGCATCCGTAAAAAATAACAAACGGTTTAGTGCCCAAGGAAAGAATTTGTGGAGTAACATCTTCCACTTAGTATTAGCTATTACTGGTATTCTGTTTTGTCGTTGTCGTTCTCTTTCGCTCTCCTTTCATTTGTTCTAGACATAGGTGCTCCAGGCAACATGTAACCTTATCAGAGCATCTAAATGTATGCAAGAAATTGCAATACAGAGAAAAAAGTAGCTCTAAGCAAATTAAAAATAACACTCAGCTTTAAGTTTACATCCCTCCGATGCTTGACTTGAATAACTGCGTAGCCACCAGTGTGGACCACCGAATTTATGATATGTCAAACTGGATTAAAACCACCGAAAAATGCAGAAAGAAAACATCTTCCAAACCGTTTTCCACCTGAACACGAAAAGGGTTGACTGTGTAAGAACTATAGTTGATGTAGCATGGCCGTGTAGCCGCGTCGAGCTACAGCAAGCACGCGAAAAATGAAGCCTCGCTTATGTTTAGGTGATTGAACCTAGCTTGAGCCTGCAATCCAATCGAAAACGAGTACCGCATCAGCGGTCAACTTAAAAAAAAAAGGTGAACTCGGTGAGCTCTAAGCTTGAGCCTGCGATATGGTCACGTGATACTGGTCAGCTGATACCTTGTTTTGACAGGTGTCAATTTATCAAAACATGGATGTCCAATATCAAAGATGTATGCTGTAAACTAGCATGATACTGGCCACATTAGCAAACATGGAGGAGTGGACGTACATACGTACGTACGGACGGTCGATGACCTCATGGTTTTAAAACCAAGATTTCTTGCATCGATGGGTTACCATATTTTTTTAACAATGGTGGTCCGCGCGCGCGCGGAACTCCGCTAAGAAGTACAAGGACAAATTAGGAACGGCTTAACGCTTACATAATTTAAAAGTAAAAAGAAATTATAACACGCTCTGAAATCGGACAACAAAGGCACTTGGCGAGTGCTTTATGAGATCCAAGTCAAGGTAAATTAAACTCAACTGTCAGCGACAGTAATCACGATGTCTCAGACTTAGTTGTGAGTAGCCGTTGTTTAAGCAACAACCAGCGCAACGTCTGCGAAAACCCAATTCGAAATAAAAGTAAGCGCTCTCATAATTACTCTCTCCTATTCACTTTTGAGAATACCCAACTTCAAAATTAAAGTTAGCGCTATCGTAATTACTCTATCGCGATTACTCTCTCCTATTCACTTTGGAGAATACGGGCAGATTGTCTTGCATCGGGATTCGTACGAGCAGTTTTAACGTGAAGCTATAGAAAATGCACGCCTAACAGTGGTTTATTTACGTTGTTCTTTTGCAGACTGCGACAAAGAAGTGCACTAGAATGTGTGCCACAAAGGCAGCACGACTATTTTTCCTCTTTCAAACAATAATTTGTTACGATTGACGCAGCGCCGTCGTTGCTTAAAATCCTCAGTGACAAGTTCCAACAAACGTTTGAGCTATTTATCAACCATTGGACTTAACTGGGAAAGAAAATGCCACCTTTATCTTCGTTACACTTGACTTCCCTTGATGTACGTTTTTTTTTTTTTTTGTTATTGGTTACCATTTTGTGGTCCCATGTTGCGGAATTTGATGAGTCCCCGGCTGATTTCTAGGTGAAGGTTTGATTTTTGCACGACCCCCACCAAAACCTACATGATGCTGATCACTATTAGCTCTATAGCGTCTCTTGAGTGTGCTTACCGTTGGACACTGTGTCGTAACTAATAACTGTGTAAGTAGCTGTGAAGTACATCCGGCGCCAATGATAAAGGTCCATGTTTGCAACGTCCACGTGCACTCCTAGGTTCTGACCTTCGTGCGAGTAAAATGTTTCAATGCGAGATAGGAGATAACCACTCATTCTTGTACTCGGTTTGCCATCTGCGTAGGTTCCATTTTGAATTTCCACGTAACCAAGAGTATACGACCCGTTCCACGCTGAAAAGTCCATGTATTGAACCTCTAACTTAACTTTTTCTCCTTTCTTCGCTGCGATCTGCCAGTTGTAATGTGGATACATGCATTCTTGGTAATATGTGTGAAATGAGATGATTCCATTGGTTCCATTCAAAAAACGTTGCTTCGAGCGCTCTAAAAAAACAAAGTAAATAAATTACAACCTTTTACAGATGTTATCAGTGACACGCGCCCCTCAACGACATTTTTTCAGATTCGAAAATAACATTTAGGTTGACGTCAATCAAATGTTTCCATGTCAAATTCGACTGCCACCAAGAGAGCAGGAGTATCCTCATGGAAACATTTGATTGACGTCCGCCTAAATTTTACTTTCGAAATATGAAAGAAAGTCGTTGAGGGGCGCGTGCAACTGTCATGATAGCCGCTGTAACAAAAGGAACTTTTCTGAGTAGTTTGGTTTGGTTGGGATCTTAGTCGCGCTATGCGCAGTTCGCCTAGAGGCAGTTTGGACCAGACATTTCTCTTTGCTATCTAGCAGTCAGCCCTTTGTAGCCCTTTTTTTCCAGTGTCTTTAACAATGTAAGTATTTCTTAGTTTCTTTAAGTTTTACGTTAGTTTCGCTTGAACATCATTTACATATTGTAATTTCTTTGCTTTGTTATTTTACAGTTTCAACCCACAGTTACGAATCTAAATAAATTGTTTGCTATTCCTCGTGGTGTTGAGAAGTTGACATAGTCATAAGGAAAGCTTTCAACAGTTGTATTGCTGAAAATTGTTGGGATCGCCTTTACGGCATGGACACCCCTTAAGCCCGCCGCACACGGTGAGGAAAGGGCTGAGCAAACTGCCTCGCGAGGCGGTTTGCTCAGCCGTTTCCTCACTTGTGCGGGGAACTTTTAATATGGTGAGAAATTCGTCTCGCGAGGCCGTGAGGATAAAATGAAACATGTTTGATATTTTTGGCCTCGCGGGGCAAATTCCTCGCTGTGTGCGGCCATCGTGAGAATCGACCTTAGCTTGGTTTGATCAAGCAGCATCCAATAAAAGGCATGGCATACTCACGTGATTCCAGTGGTTTAAGATGATGTCGGAGGAAGAAATTCCCACGTCACTTAAGTCACGTGAGAATGCCATGTATTTTTATTGGATGCTTAGTTGACCAACCTTTACTCGATTCTCACGATGGCCGCACACAATGAGGAATTTGCCTCGTGAGGCAAAAAATATCAAATATGTTTGATTTTTTCCTCAAGGCTTCGCGAGGCGAATTTCTCACCACAATTTCCACGCAGTAAAGGTAAGGAAAGGCTGAGCAAACCGGCTCGTGGGGCAGTTTGCTCAGCTCTTTCCTCACCGTGTGCGGCGGGCTTTATGGACATGCCACAGAGCCTATCCCGTGTCGAGTATCTCGTGTAAGAAGCCCGAACGTCGCCTGGGAGTTAAATGGAGCAAGGCTTGAGAGACTTCGCTCTAAGAAGAAAGCGAGATCAGGCTTCGCTTCAAAGGTCACCGTCAAAATAAGAGAAATTACAGAAGTCCTTACCTACGACGAAAATCTTTTAACAGTTAAAGAAAAGTTTGTGCATGCAGTCATCGCCTTCGAGAGGCTCAAGGAAGCTCTCCGCCAGCAGGTGGACGATTGGATAGCCCTTGCAGAGCATAGGGTTCTGCAAGCCTCGCTTAAAAGTGGATCAGACGTACTTATGATGATGATGATGATGATGATTATTATTATTATTATTATTATTATTATTATTAAGTCTATTAAAAATAATATCGGTAAAAATACATACCAATAACATTGTAGAATAAATATATTAAAAAACTACAATATTATAAATTTATAAATATACAATGCCCTTCAAATTATATTAAACTTCAATAAAAATCTACTTCTATCTAATTATCTACAAGAAAAGTTTATACTTAAAATACAATGTATTGATATAAGAAGCGTTAAAGCTTTCCTTGTGAATTCTTGGTAAAAGGTTGGTAGGGTTCCTTAACCTCAGTGAAGTCTGTTTAATCTTAGGCATAATTTCATATAAAGGATGGTTGCAATTTTTTCTTTATCTTATTAAAATGCTCCTGTCAGACTTATCTATCAGTTCATTAACATCTATTGCATATGAAATGTATTTGCGCTTGTAACAACTACGGAGAAAATTCTGGACTGTAGTGAGCTCGGAGCTTGAAGCTGTATAAACGCTGAGACCATACGTAATTTTAGGCAGTACAATAGAATTCGAAGCAAACAGATGGTCTCTATCTGCCTGATTGTATCCCTCTTTCCTGAGACTTCTAATTACAAACAGGCACCTGTTTGCTTCTACCAACTTGCAGCTTACGTGCTCTGTGACCTACAGTTACTTTGAAGGGTTACTCCTAAAATCTTAAGGGAATCTACCTGTGTAATATGATCTATCTGGGCATTACTGCAATTGGTCTTATATTTTTTCTGAAGGCATAACTCTTTGCATTTCTTCAAGTTACATGGCATAAAATTGTCATCAGACCATTTGAAATACTGATTTACAGTGTCACGTGACTCATCAGGTTGAAATTTACTGACATTGACCTGCATAGTCGTATCATCGGCATACTTAATTAAGTGTGTCATGCAACTATTATTAATACAAAGATCGTTTATAAAAAGGTTAAATAAATACGGCCCGCTGACACTGCCCTGACAGGTACCCTTATTAACATCAAGTCAATTAAATGCTTTCCCTCTAAATACAAGGCATTGTTTTCGTCCTTTCAGAAAACTAAGATACCAGTTTGTTAAATATGGGTTCATATTAAGAGCTTTGAGTTTTTCGCTTAGGAGGAAATTATCTACGTTATCAAAGGCCTTCGAAAAATCCATTGCAAAGAGTCTGACTGCAACATAGTCCGGCTCATGAAGAGCTTTCAGGCAGTTGTACTGCATCCTAATTAGGGTGTCAGTAGAGCTGCAGCCATCACGGTACGCAAACTGAGTTGGGTGAAGATTGGCCACGAACACAGGTTTACTGAAGGCGTGGTAGACCGTCCTCTCGAAACATCTCGCGATGATGGGTGTAACATTTATAGGTCCCGAGGACTCGCTTAGCTGCATTGGCCCCTAAGCACGGTCTAGTTCCTGGAAGCGCTAAAAGAAATACAGTCGTGTAAGTTCGCGTGGTAGCCTTGCGGCGCCTGTAAAAGCTGCGAGAATTAGGGAAGCAGCAAGATTCGCAGAAGTAAAGGCAGAAAATGTTGTGTTCGGAAAGTGGCAAGCTTACGAGGAAAAGAAGTTTCGTTTAAAGCAGGAAGAGGTTCACCTGAATTTGGAAGCCGAAATCGCTAAGAGTGCAGCTAAAGAACATGCCCTAGCCGCGTTGTCTCCGTCACCGTCAAGTAAATTGCCCATACAACCTCTCGAACCGAAATCGGAGGTTAAGATGGAAGATGCCGGCGCATCGGTTATCAGGAAGTTGAATTATTCTGAATGCTCCAGTGAGTCTGTTTATGTCCCTCCTCGTGCGAATGCTCGTCACGAGAATACCACGCAAGATAACGTAGTGTTTGCTGTCAATCCTGACCCCTTCAGCGCCTGTGGCAGTTATCAGAAGGAAGCTCTAGCGTTTCAGCGACAGCAGACGGCCCTGCAGGTCCAGCAAAATTGGATCGTCGAATTGTTAGCCGTGAATCAGAACAAGAGCAGACTCCCTCAACCCCGTGTCCTTGTGTTTAATGGGAACCCAATGGAATACCGTAGCTTTATTCAAGCGTTCGAGAATCTGATCGAGTCACGTACGCAAGTAGTACCGAAAGGCTCTATTATCTGGAACAATGCACTAGCGGGGATGTCAAGGAGCTGGTACGTTCCTGTCACCATCTGCCATCCGATGAAGGATATGTTGAAGCACGTAGGCTTCTCAAGGGGAAATTTGGAGATGAGTACCGAGTTGCTTCTACATTCGAATCGAGGGCGTTGGCGTGGCCTCAAGTTAAGCCAGAAGACGGCTTTGCTCTTAGCAAGTTTGCTACCTTTTTTTTAAGTTGTAAGAACGCTTTGGGCAGCAGTTTGTACGCATCGAAGTTTGATCAGCCAGGAAACCTCGAGAAACTGATTTTCAAACTACCGTTTAGTATGAGAGAGAGATGACGGCGCAGCGCCAACGACCCAATGGAGCTTCAGGCAAGACCTGTAAAGTTCGGCGATCTCGTTGCTTTCGTTGATCACCGGGCAAGAATTGCCACCAACCCATTTTTTGGCAACATCTCGAGCATCGTTCAATCAGGCTCAGATTTGAAGTTTATGAAGACCGCCACGATCACGTGCTGGTCCCGCGTCGTCCAAGGTTAAGACATCGACTTTTGTCACCCAATTACAGAACAATCAATGAATGAACTCAGAACAGAAATCCGACGTTGATCCAGTAGTCCTCGGTGCCCAATCCAGAGCGTGTCAATTTTGTCAAAAGAGCCATGCCCTGGAAGACTGTCACTTCATTAGATGGAAGCCATACCAGGAGCGAATCGAGTTCTTATCATCTATGAGGCTTTGCTATGGCTGTTTGTCTGACAATCATGTGGCAAGGTTCTGCCCTCAATGTAAGATCTGCAAGATCCCTAATTGCTCTCGGAATCATCCTACAGTCCTTCATACTGCAAGTGTTCGTAATAAGATTTCAGTGGACATTGGCGTCGGAACTGAGAACAGTGCTGATACTCAAGTCTCTAATGCCATGGCCAGCACGGACCAACATGCTAATACCCTTAATGGAGAACGTCTTGGCAGGACAGCGATGGCCGTTGTACCTGTAAACGTCCACTCGAGAAAAATCGAACGGTCGTCACTTTTGCTTTCCTGGACACTGGCAGCAGTGCTACTTTCTGCACCGAATCGCTAATGAAGAAATTAGAAGAGCGAGGGCCTAAAGTAAAGATCTCTATGTCTACCTTGCAAAAGAAAAATAGCCTGGTTGACAGTTATCTCCTCCGTGACATAGCAGTTTCAGATCTGGATGAAAATGACTTTATTAACCTTCCCATGCTCTATACCAGGCCAGAAATTCCAGTTAATGGTGAAGATATTCGAACCCAGGAGGACGTGGATTGCTGGTCTCATTTAAATGGCGTTTTTATTCTCCATGTTGACACAGAGATCGGACTTCTCATCGCCAGTGATGTTCCAAAGGCGCTCGATCCGATCGAAGTCAAGCTTTGCCAAAACGGTGGTCCCTACGCCTGGACGACGCGCATCGGTTGGGCGATAAATGGCCCTTTGGGACGTCGTCGCAAAGGCTCCCAGCCTCATTCTGCAAGCTTCTTTGTCACAGTTGACCCTCAATCTCAGCGCATGATAGAGGACTTCTACAATCGCGACTTTACTGACTGTTTTGTTGATGGTACAACTTAGATGTGCCATAATTAACTCCGCCTTATGCAGAATGCCCAGAAGATACAGTTGAAGGATGGACATGATCAAATTCCCCTACTGTTTAAAGATCGCGTGGTCTCGGTCCCTAACAATAAATTGCAAGCCCTGTCAAGAATCACTTGGTTGAAGAAAAGATTGGAGAACGATCGCAGGTTGCACGACGATTACAGTGCATTCATGAGAGAATTGGAGGTCAAGAGCTATGCGCGTAAAGTGCCTCTCGATCAGAAGAATGACAAAAGCCTCGACGCGTGGTACGTACCTCATCATGGCATTTACCATCCACATAAACGGGAGAAATTAGAGTCGTCTTTGACTGCTCTGCGAAGTTCAGAGGAGTTTCCTTTAACAGCATGCTATACAAGGGTCCAGATTTAACAAATTCGCTTGTTGGGGTGCTGACAAGGTTCCAGGAAGACAGAATTGCACTGATGGCTGACATAGAGTCCGTGTTCCACCACGTTCGAGTTCAAGAACGCGACAGTGCTTTTTTGCGTTTTCTTTGGTGGGACAATGGCGATACTACGCGAGAAGTTCAAGAATACCAGATGCTTGTTCACCTTTTTGGGGCCATATCATCACAGGGGTTGCTTTCCTACTGAAGTCATAAACACGGTGTTGGACGACTGTCTCAAGTCCTTACCTTCAGTGAATGATGCCATCGCACATGTTAACCATCTTCAGGCACAACTTTCAAGAGGCGGCCTCAGGCTTACAAAGTGGGTCAGTAACAGTACAAAGGTTCTCCAAGCAATTCCTTAGCTAGAACGATGGGACGACGAGATTCCACCCGAACTCCTTTGAAGCTGGGTAATTGGCTTGACGATCTTCCGAAGCTCTCTTCATTTCTCGTTAGCCGTTCTGTGTTACCGGAAGGTTTTGGTCCTGTGATCTTCAGTCAACGTCATCATTTCTCCAACGCCTCAGAAGCTGCATATGGCTCAGTTTCCTCTCTTCGTATAAGAAATGCAGAGGGCAGAGTACATTGTGCATTCCTATTTGCAAAGTCGCGCCTTGCCCCATTGGAATCCGCCTCTATTCCTGCAACGATTTCCATCCGCCTTGATAAAATGCTCAAAAGAGAGATTGAAATACCATTGACTGAGTCTTCTATTTTCTGGACCGACAGCATGTCCGTTTTAGCTACATTAAAAATCAGAAGAAGCGTTTTCACACCTTTGTTGCGAACCCCATTGCCATGATACGAGACAGCTCTAGTCTCGACCAGTGGTATCATGTGGAAGGAATCATGAATCCTGGCGACCACACTTCCAGGGGCCTTTCAGCCGAAGGTCTGCTGAGTTGCGACAAGTGGCTAATGGGGCCGGACTTGCCGTGGAAATCGGAGTACCAGTGGCCAACTCAATTTCTGGACATTTCAATTGACATCTAACACGACGATCCGGAAGTAAAACCCGATCCAGAGGTAAAGTCCCATGCAATTTCTTTTTTGGAAAAGATGGTCACGAGAATATCTCCCATTGCTGCAAATTCGCCAAAAAATGGCAATACCCTCGCAGAAATCTCGCAGTTGGGGACATTGTGTTACTTGTTGCCGAAAGCACAAGTCGGAATCATTGGCATCTTGGAAGAATCCAAGAGGTTTTTCCAGACAAAAAGGGGTTCGTTCGCAAAGTTAAAAGTCAGCGTCAAGTCCGCCATTCTTCCAACCTTCGAGCATTGAATACGCTGTTAACAACCTGCGCTTAAGTTCTGGTTTTGCATTTCGCTTAGTGACCGTCGCTAAATTAAGTTGTTCACCTTAAGTACTGGCAGTAATCGCTTAGGAGAGTAAGAGCTGCATTTAGATTCGCTCTTAGGGGCCGGCATATGTAAGTTCATAGGGTGCTAATTATCCTGTTTCCAGACACCTATCCCAGGTGTTGATTAGTTTCCCGCAATTGTTCTATTCAAATTAATCGTAGCTTGCCAGTCAGGCTCTCTTCAGTAATTTTGCGTTTTCATTCACATTTGTAGTTATGTACCGTCATTCACACCTTAGTCGCCCTCGCTCTGCATATATTTAGCTTTTTTCGAATAAAATCTAGCTTTTCTGAGTAGTTTGGTTTGGTTGGGATCTTAGTCGCGCTATGCGCAGTTCGCCTAGAGGCAGTTTGGACCAGACATTTCTCTTTGCTATCTAGCAGTCAGCCCTTTGTAGCCCTTTTTTTAATGGATTCATCGGCCGATCAGATTTACTTCCATTACACCATACACACGTGGACGGCAGATGCGCGCCACTTTGTTTTGACCAGGGCTGTTTACCGTGGGAGGAATTTACAAACGAATTCGAAGGTTACCTTTGGCTTCGATTTGTGAAAAACAAATTGAATTAAGCACTATATTTTTGCAAAGGCTGGTGTAATTCTTCCTCCGAACTTCACTGAATACGCAATCTTGTAAGCTTGACAAATAAAACCAGGTTGCAACGTCACGTGATTGTGGAAAAAAAGAGCCAGCAAATTTCTTCGTACGCTCATGGCAGATCCATCTCGAGGACTTCGCGAGAGCTGCGCGCAATCACGGTGGCGTTTTCACTTCCGGAGTTTGGTCATCCGGAATTCTTGAGAGACTTTTGGTCGGGCCCAATTTTAGCGATCGACGTCATATGAGAACATATGGGCGAAGCTTAAAATGGGCCTGATCGCAGGTTAATTCACCATACAATAAGGATTTCACTGGACGATTATTAAGTCAATACGCCGACGATACGACATTATTATTAGATGGCTCAGAGGAAAAGGTAAAGGTACACCTTATTTAACGCCGGTAGTTCCTTTACCCTCTAGAGCAAGGATATTCTCTCAGGAAGCCGACTGATTCAGAAAGGACTACGAGCAATCCAGGATCAAGAGATGAACATTGGTGAATGGAAATTTATTTTGATGACAGCTGTAAGAATCTTGGAGGAAAGGTAATGTAATTTTTCTCGAACAATCTTCATAAAGCTGAAGTCCCTAAGGGATTAATAATCCCTTTGTCCGTGAGGTTTTAGAAAACTGAGCGGAGTTGTAATCGACCCGTATTTTACAAACATTTGTTTAGCCACGGTGTTTGTAAGAACTCTAAATTATTGAACGAGAACGGGAACTTCCCTTCCTTTTGACGAAATGAGGAAACGATTCCTGCGCTTAAATGCCTACAATTTTACCAAGTTGTTTCTGTGGTAAAGTCGTTATAAAGGAAACCACACAACAATCCGATGAGGGAAATGGGCGCTGAAAAGGCAGTAACTTTAAATAAAGCTACTTTAAAAAAAATGTCAATCAGTTTATTTGCACTTCACGCCTGGAGAAAAGAATCATCCCACCCATCTGGAGTCAAGAAAAGTGGCTTAAGAGACCTTCATGGTGAAAATGATAGTGATGTGATGAAGGTAGCATACACAATAGCATTTAAATGCACATGTTCTACTCAACAAGTAATAGCTATCGCTAAGTGCCAACGAAACAGTCAATATAATACTTAGTTTGCAGATTTGTATCAGAGTTCCTAAATACCCAACAGTTGTAATTTTTTTTATTCGAAAGTACTGCAACTCAACTTATCTAGTTAACACTTCGTATCTCCAAAAACAATGAAACTGTCAACGTACTTTGCATTAACATGGAAAGTACTTCTGTAATTTTTTAAAACGGTCGAAATTTTAACAGGAACGTATAATAATGAAGTTGAATAAAATCAGTACCATGTAAAAAATCGCCAAAGCGTTTTCAGACTTTTCAGTTTGAAACATGTAATGGGGAATCAAACTCTCTCGCACATCATTGAAAGTTGTTTCCCTTGTAGAATTTTTATTTTGCAGAATACAGCCATGAATTATAAGTCATATTGATCGTTGAATTGTGTACTTTGCAAACAGCATATTTTCCTATGAATATTAAATTAAAATTGTTCACGACTCAATGGTTAAAAACGAAAAACAAACTGCTCTACTCGCGAGCCGAAGGCCGAAATTGACAACAGCGGGCGATAAGAACACGTACGCCGGTTTAGTTCTGAGCTCGTTCACTCAATATATATCACACTGGTTCGAAAATAAACATTAAAGAACACTCAAAGCAAGTGTACACAACACAATGGTTAGGGAAATGGAAAAAAAAAGTCTTTTCATTCACCTCCGACACTGGACGAAAAAATGGATTTACTCGAGTTTGCGAATTGAGCAAATATGTTGCAAATTTAGGGCTCTAAATTTGCTTTAACTTTGGTTTGACAGGTAAAGCTTGAGCAAACTTGAATGTTTGTTTTGTAGGAATTTGTGTGCAAATGTTAAGGAAATGTAATTATTTGCTTGGAATTTGCGTGCTATGCAAATCTTTAATGTTTCCACAGATTTGCTCAAATTTGCTTCACCACAAAGATAGCAGTTTGACCTCAACCGCAAATGCAAGCAAATATGTCGCAAAACCAATAGTTTGCATTATCGTTTGAACTGATTTTCAAAGGATCAAAATACGTACATTTGCATTTTATTTACTCTCTTTTGCAATGGGAGCAAAAAGGAATGAATTGCCGGAATATGACTTTGTAGTAAATTTGCAAATTTCCTTGCTATAAATATTCATATTTACCTGGGAGCAAATATGGTGATTTACAGTATCTTCGTTTTGTTGTCATAGGCAATGTGCATATGATATTTGTTACACATTTTACTGCTGTGGCAAACTTTCAATTTTTACATAACCGTTATATTATTGAACGAAAACTGCACTGGTATTCGGAAGCTTTTGAGTTTCATCAGCAGCAACGTCCTACAACGAAACCAGCCAATGGTAAACAAAGGGTGCTTACCATTTAGCCAAATAATCCGGATGGAATGATCGTTGCATAAATAAAGGTAAGCGATTTTCCGAATTTAATGACCAACCGCATTCTATCCAGCATATTTTACTCGATCTTTTCAGAAGTGGCCTGCAAACGGAAGTATTCTCGCAAATGGTAAGAGCATTTCGCGAATTCTGTTCCAAACGGAAAAAGAGGACTACCTCTGGAGGTTGTCCACAATTTTCGAAAAGATTTTCCGGAAAATTGCCTTTCCATTTGACCTCAAACCGAAATTTCCGGATTTTTTACTGGTTTGCCTATGGCAAACCCAGTCGAGGTCTGCGTTTAGTTTGTTTGTTTTCTTCTTTTTAGTTGTTTTTTTTTTCCGTGTCGGTAAAAGTCTTGCCTGTCGCTCCCCTGGTAAGTGGTGTCTTTGTGCATAGAGCCTTCTGCTCGTATTTTCTTAGGATCGAGAGGGTAGTGGAACTGCGTAGATTTCTCTGGTGGACACAGTAGAATCATTAACTTAGCCTGCAATGGCGTCGAAAGTCATGTAACGCGAATGGCGTTTTAGTGGATCCTTAAACAAAATATACCCTTATGGAGCTCAATAATGGAAAGTCAGTTGGATAAACTAGGCAGGAAGCTCAAAAGCGACGAGCTCTATTTACCTGAAGTACATGGTAATTTGACACGATTGAGTTTCTTGTCTTCACGCACGCAATGAAATAGGAAGAGGTTTTCGCCTCTAAGAGCAAATACTTTTTCGCTGGAAAAGGATTCTGTGGTATTTTCTGCCTTTGTGAATTATAATATCATGTTGTGTATTAAATTTTCGAGCTTAAGGTTGAAATGTGATATGGGAGAAGGTTTTTAGTATTGCTCTGTAAGCAGGAAGGGTTCACAGGCCTGTTGGAAGCGTGCTTGAGTTTCAACAAAATGAGCCCCAAAATCATCGAAAACTTGTGACGCAGATGAATAAAAAAGTAGCTGCTATTTCCAAAATGATGGAATTAAATGGTGATAAATAACGACATACGCGTCTTGGAGAGTAACTTTGGACTGTGCATAAACAAGAGTTGGGCCATTGTGATCTTTGTTTTGACGTCGCTCATTTCATTGTCAAACTTTATAACACTTGACAGAAAAAGAAACTTACAAAAACTCGGTATCTTGCCATCATTTGACACAGATGCTTCACTGTTTGGCGAGTAAACATGCCGCGGTAACTTAATCACGGCGCCCGCTGAATTCCGGCCATGTCACTTTCGATTTTGCAATTTACTTGAACGTAGCAAAAATCTCCCAAAATGTTTGTCGCTGATCGTAACTTTTTATATTCTATATTCACGGTTCAAAATTAATGTTGTTTTCATGTCGTAAATATTTTATTCTCGATGGGTCGTCCCGGAAACTTCCTTCTGCTCTCTCTAAAAACTGTGTATCAATAGTTATTTGCTGTTTCATCAATATTTGTTTTGCATAAAGCAAGCTAACAGAATCTGTACCTTGCTGAGTTCGCATTTGTTAGCGTTAATAGTATTTTCGGTCAGATGCTTCTGTTTTTATGAGGGGTTTATTGTTTTGGTCTCCCATCCTAACACTAACCCCGCCCGACAGGGATTAACTTCAGTGAACTTTAGTATTAGAAAGCTGTCAGATGCTCAGAGGGCACACTTGTGGTGAAAAGAAGTTGTGAGGGAACTTGAAAATTATCAACATGTCAGCCCCGAAGCCAATGTTTCTCGCTTCTCTTTTATTTGTTATTCTTCAGAGACTGGAATGCTGTATTTCAATACTACACAATTCAGTGCCTTCTGATTTTCTGTAGTACGTACCACAGGCAACCCAGTGTATGCTTCACGGAAGCATCTCGTTGGCTAAATGGTAAGCACCCAAAATGGTTGGGCCTTCCCCTATGGTTGCCGAAATGTAGCAAAATTCGACAGGGCTTATATACATATTGGAAATAAAACCGCTATAGATTCGTTTTTGTGGCATATATATTTGATACACATGTAGCAAAATTCAACAAATTCTTTTAAGTATTTGCTGAATTATTTCCTTCAATATCTACTCGATAATTCACTACAATAGCCATTCGATAATCAATATTCATTCGATAATTTACATCAGTATCCATTTGATAATTTACTTCAATATTCATTCGATAATTCACCCCAATATCCATTCGATAATTTACGGTCAGATCCATTCGATAATGTACCTCAATATTTGTGCGATAATTTTCTCTCACCCATTCGATAATTTACTACAACATCCATGCGATATCATAACAATATTCAATCGATAATTTACATCAGTATCCATTCGATAACCTGACTTCAATGTTCATTTGATAATTCCCCTCAATATCCATTCGATCCCACACGTGACTGATATTGAGCGGCCTGAAAGGCTTGGTTACTTATGCTGTTGCAAAATGGCGGAGATCGATTGGGAAAGTTTTGCGTCCTGTTTTCTTAATTTACTTGATAAATGTGAGCTAGCCTTCGATGAAACCACGTATCCCATTGCCGCCAATGCATTTAATGGTGTTGAGCTAGCTCTGTCCATCATTCGTCATATTGCGGATAGCGCCGACGAACAGCAGTCTTTGTTTCTAGAACTTTGCGAATGTTTTGGCGAGATTCATCAACATTGTGGCAGCAAGTTGTCGATATTGGAAGAAGGACAACAAGTGCAGTAGATTTGGGAATACCATCCACTTCGAGCAATGGGCGTGGGAGGCCCTTCTTCAATATACCACCAATTGTTCTTGAAGAACTGAGGGGGATTGGTTTTACGTGGTCTGACATTGCGAAAATGCTAAATGTTTCTCGTTGGACAATCAACAGACGTGTAAAGGAGTATGGCATGGAAGGTCTTTCCAAATTTTCTGACATGACAGACGCCGAACTAGATCATATAATCGAAGATTATATTTCACGCCATGGATCTACCACAGGGCAGTCATATATCATCGGGCACCTAAGATCTCTTGGACTTCGACTTCAGCGTGACCGCGTCAGATCAGGGCAAGTTTAACGAGAGTAGACCCAGAAAACACTGCTCTTCGCTGGGCATGTGTGATAACAAGGCGAGTTTATAGCGTACCGTGGCCTAATTCGCTGTGGCACATCGATGGCCATCACTCTCTTATTCGTTGGAGGTACGTTGTTCATGGATGTATCGATGGCTTTTCTCGCATGATAATATATTTGAACTGTGCCACCAACAATTACTCAGTTACTGTTTTGAACTTGTTCCTCGAAGGAACACGAGAATTTGGATGGCCCTCTCGTGTCCGTGGTGATCACGGTGGGAAAACATTGGTGTTGCTCAATACATGACCTAAGTAATAGGAGACAACAGAGGTAGCTTTATAGCAGGACCTTCAACAAGGAACCAAAGAATTGAAAGACTTTGGCGTGAAGTGTTTCGATGCGTGACTTTTCTGTTTTATTGCGTTTTCTACTCTCTGGAAGACAATGGATACCTCAATGTTAACGATCCCATTCACCTTTTTCTTTTACATTACGTTTTCACGCCCAGAATAAACTTTGCATTAAATGAATTTAAAGCCGCTTCAAATCTGAGGCCTGTTCGCACTGAAAACAACTGGACCCCAGTGAGAATGTGGGTCAATGGTTCTGCTGCACGTTACAATGCCGACATCACAATGGCAGAAACAGAGACAGAGCTGCAACCTAATATAGACCTTTATGGTGTTGACCCGGAAGGACCAGTACCTCTAGAAGAGCATGGGGCTGTAGAAGTTAATGATATCCAGAGCCCAGTTTCCTCAGATGTGCTTCAGCAACTCAAGTCAACCATCAATCCCTTAAGAGAGTCACAAGCATTTGGAGTCGACATCTATATGGATGCTCTAGACTTTTTCGAAAGGCTGACATGAAAATGCAACAGAATGTTCATTATGGTAGCAATAACTGAAGCAGTCACCCTTTAGCTGACAACTTACTGAAGTCATCTGCACAGTTAAAATTACTCGACTCTACACCTGAAAGATGCAAATTCCTACTCTGTACATGTACTGTTTGTTTCGATAATTATAATTGGCTGAGAGAAGTGGCTTTTAGTGCACAATGTGCAGAAAAAAGGTGACAAAATGCAAGGTTTGTTTTTCATGCTAATGTGGCTCGTTATCAACGGTGGAACATATTTCATAATTTTGACTTTCGTACACTTTGACCTTTCTGAGGATGCATGCTAGCATCTACTTTCTAAATATAATTAGCCGCAAATTCAACTTGACTACTGTGAAGGGAGGCCCAGTTAAGTGGCAAAAAATGTCTTTTTTCTTGCCCAGTATGAAACTGTATCACACGTTAAGTGCCTATGAAATAAAAAATATTATGTTTGCGTATAGATCATTTTCACGTGACGTCACAGCGGCCATGTTGGTGTACAAGAACAATAGACGTTCTCTCCTCTGGGAACCAAACTCTATTTTTATGCATATTCCATGAACACATTTTGTATTGTTTGGTACACCAATATGGCGCCAAGTCACGTGAGTGAAAACCATCTATTCCAAAGGCCCTTAAAAGAGAGTAAAGAATGGCGCATTCATGTTTTCACAAAAAATGGAGTCACAAAACACAAAAGCACGGATATCTCTGGAAATATTTCACTAAAGTCATACAAACTTGTCACCAGTAATCTACAGATATGATAGCTCCTATGATGTTGGAATGGCAACAGTCTAGGCTCCGGGCCTTCTTTGCCAAGAACCAAATTTCTCCATTTTTGACCAGACGAAGAGTGACAGATGGTCACACTTGAAACACACATGATGCCCATATTACCTTACATCTACTCACTTACTCATGGTAAGTGAACAATGGTTGATTAACACAAAAACTGTGAAAGTGAATCTCGCTTTAAATAGACTGGGAAGCCGAACTGTTGCCATGGAATCAAGGAAGATCTTGCCAAACAAAAAGGCCCATTCTTACACGTACTCTCTTTTAAGGACCTTTCAAATAAGCAAACAAAATTTTTTACTTCATAGGCACTTTAAAAGATGCAGTCAGAAGGGCACAAGCGCCAGTCCTTATCTTTATACTAAGGCTAGGTGGATGATCCTATTTAGTATTCGTACTGCTTTCTCTTGTGCTAAACATATGTTTCAGGATTGAATTCTGAGGGAAACAAGTCCTTGGAAAAATGGTATTGGTCCTTGAAAAATAGTCTTGGGTCTGTTCAAATTCATTGTGACTTTGATTTCCACTCTAATTAGGTATCAGTAGAGAGTCACAGTGAATAATTTACTCACTTACAACAAAAAAACTGAACCAGACTCCAAATGAACTCCTTTTTAATTAAGTATATTTACTATATATGTGAATCAGACATCTTACGAGCTCACTCATAGTAGGTGTACAAACTTCACATAACATTGTATAACATCAAAAAAGTGTAAGGGTTTGCAATGTGTTTTGAAAGATCGCTCACACCTGGACGTAACAACCTCCATGCATTGGGGGTTCCTTAACTTGCTATCAACAATAACAATTATTTTAAATTTTGTAACTGAAAGAAACCATAGTAATTTTATAACCTTACCTAAAACTCAAGTACAGATAATAATTAAGCCAAACCAGATGCAGCTTCTCTCTTAAATAACATTGTGAAAACATAACATTTTCATGGCAAAGTAATGCAGTAGTTATCCTTGAAATTGCTGTTCAGAATTAATATCACTGCTCCTGTCCAATCTGTCTCTATCGCTACTTTTTAACAACAACTATTTGTGATAATTATGTAAAGTTGAATGCATGAAATCGATGTAATCTTTTTGGATAAACTATAACAATCTTTGGTTCTGTAACAATCCACTCATGACTTGCACCAAGATCTAAGCAGTCATAAACCCCCGTCCTTCAATTTCAATACATTTGTCAAATGATTCTGTGAATGCAGGGAAAGAGGTATAACAAGTAAGCAGCTGTAGCTTCCAGAAGCAAGTGTTTGCTTTGGGATGAATAGCCCTTGGATCTCTTGCAAAGCCAACAGAAATCTTTCTCTCTCCAAGATAGGATGGGATGTAATTTGTCCCAGTACAGAAATGAATAAATTCCTGCAGTGGGGTTAGTGCGTCTGGACAAAAACTGTTTCCTGGAATTTAATTGAACAGAACATCATTATTCAACACTTTTCATACATCACAGTTGTCAAAATGTCAGAGCAAAACGCGGCACTTTTTTCCTCACACCAGTTTATTTTATAATTTTGTGTACTTTTGCAATGAAATGCATTTTTCCCAATCATATCCTTAAGGCATAAGTTGCCAAAACTTTCCTGTTAAAATGTAAGTACATGTACGCCCGAAAGTGTTATAGAGCATCATAAAGCCAATTGCGAATGGTTTCAGTAGTCATGTTGAATCCCAAACTATGACACAGTTGTATAGAATTTGCAATCTACAGATGCAGATTTATTACGAATTCCCTTGGTGGAATAACAGTTATCAGCAAATGCTACACTGTCAGTGCACTTGAAAATGAACAACTGCCCCATATCCTCTCGGTTAGATAACAAAGATTACCTTCAGCTCTACTTCCAAGGTTGGCAACATATGCCTTAAGAAAATCCAAGGCTCTTTCTTGACTACCAGTAAGTGAGGTGTTGTCTTCAGCCACTATCAAATTTTGAACTTCTTCAACTGAGGGGGTTGCTTCAGTTTTCTTTGTAAACACCAATGGAGAGATGCACGGATGACTCTTTAGGAATGACAACAGAGAAAGACTATCCATGCCTTTCATGATATCTTCGATTTCATTCTTTCTCTTGATAATTACTTGCTGCAGTAGGATCTTCTGTACAGCCTTATGTCTGTTGTCCTCTTGCAGGTTAACCACTCCACAATCATCAAGAAGGTCCAGAACAGCAGGGTTTTGAATCCTCAAATTTGGCAACTGATCCTTAGTAGACGTAAGGATTAAAGATATTGTTTCTCTGAAATCGATATCTGGGACATCTTCAATACAAGTACTGATAAGGGCTTTGTCCAAATCATGTGTTTCAATGTAAGCTACTACAGCTGGAGACATCCAAATAAATCCCTGCCCTCCATGCAAAACTGAATGTGCCACTGCTTTTCCAGCAGTTATAAATGCACCATCATCAAGGAGGTCCCAATTATGTACAGGAATCAAATGGTCTACATCTCCAGTAAAAAGCAAACAGCCACTGACTTCTTGTTTAAGCAATGCTGTCATGGCCAAGTGCATAGACTCCCTTGTAGGTCCTCCAGCATCAGAACCCAATTCTTTTAGGTTACCCGCTGCAAATGTGACATTTGGTCTTTTCTTAAGATCATTTATACTTGCTCTTTTATAGATCAATGTCACTTGCTTGAATAAGTCACCCTCTCTTTTCACATAGATTGGGTAGTCTTGTCCTGAATTGTCAGCTATTTTCTCTTGAAAGGCAGATAGGACAGACTTTGGTCTGCAGGTAGCTGTACATTTCCCAGACAGCGAGGCTGGTTCATGAAGTGATTCCTTGGCTGAAAAATTATCAACAGAAGGAAAATGCTTATAAATAGAGAGGAACTTTATTACAAGAATAGGTAAATAGTTGCAGTGGAATTGTGTAATGTTGGTATTAATTTATATTGTAAACACTGTGATGCATTTGCTGTCATCCAAAAAAAAAAGGAAAAGAAAAAGGAAATTTCATGTCTTATGAAGGGAACAGAGCCAGACAACCAACCTTAAACAACTTCTTTAGGGACCATGAGGGGTGAATCAGATGGTTCAAATCTAAGAGGAGAACTGTAAAACGACTGACTTGAACAAAGTTGTTTACAGCAGCCAAGGGAACCAAGGTCTGACACACGAACTGAACTAATGGCCGAAGAAAAAATTTGTTCAACTTGTCAACATATAACAAAATCTTGTCTGTTGACAAGATTCGCCCCAAATATAAATCCCACATAGTTCCATGCCAAACATTAATGGTACTAATGGTAAGCCAACAGACAATTTCCTATTTGCAACCTTTACAAAAATTACCTGGCAGAAATATTACATTGTAGATTCTAAGTACTGTATATAATCTAACAACCCATGAAAGTAAAGGTACATTAATTGTCTTTCCAGATCCCCTAGACTCCAAATCACGAATTTTTAACCCCCTTAACTCTTGCACCTGTATGCCATTTAGATCCTGAGTACCCCTGGGTTTTTTTCCTAGGCTGTCCCCATATCACACATTAATAACAGTTTTTTCACTTACCCTTGTCATCACTGATAATCGTGTCAACGGCATGTGCTAAATCAATTGAATCCTTAACAACTTCTTGAAGATACGAGTCAGGGTGGGTTGAAAACATCATTGTCAGTCTGTTCATTATTTTGGTATCATCATCACCTTTATCATCCACCAACACAGGCTGTGAAGATACCTCTGGAATACATGTAACTTAATCAGGTGCTGCATTGCAGCTGTAGGGGCTCTCTTCATCCTTTGAGTTATCACTGATGTATTCATTTACATTCCTGTTCTTGTTGAGTCTAACATATATGGCACCCTGTCCAGCCAGTGATCTGACCTGTTTATACCCAATCTCCTGTCCCTTCTTGAAGGCAGGTGTTGAAACTTTCTTGCCTTTGACGTTTACAAAATCAAAGTCTTCACATCGGAGATCTTCTATCCTGGTAATTAGTACCTCATTAATACATTCCCTTACTGACGACTCATTTGCATTGGTCAATATGTCAACCATGCCAGTGCACAAGATATCTGCATCTGTCTTTGAGTAGTCTGGAACGACGTCAGGAATAGTCCCGTCTGGGTTCTTAAAGTCTTGCAGGAAAGCATATTGTAATAAAACTAATTCAAATGGCTTCAGCTCAACTGGTTCTTCTTTCTTCTGGGGTGGCATAACATAGCTACGGGCTGATATTTTTCACCTTTTTGGAGGTTGAACAGTAGCACTGGTGTTAACAGAAGAACTTTGCATTCGTGAACTGTTTAGGAGGATGAGATTCCTTGCTCTACTGACAACTGACTGAAGCCCAGATGAACTCTGTGCTTGAAGCCCAGATGTACTTTGTGCTTGCCTTGGCAAAGAAGTGTCTAGAGATTAGACGAAAACATATTTTTCACTGTGTAGTCGCAGAAAATATTAATTACCTCCTCCCAGAAAGAAGAGATTATAATTTCCAGGGTAAAGAGGCCATTTGCATAATAGAGCTTGAAGTCTGAAAATTTAATGCAAAATAGAAGATGCAAAGGCACCTGTACTGTAATAACAAGTGGAATGTGATGTTTTTGTTGTATGTGTGTGTGTGCGCATTGAGGGTGGAGGGATATGGTTGCCGAAATGTAGCAAAATTCGACAGGGCTTATATACGTTCTATATATCATACATATTGGAAATAAAACCGCTATAGATTCGTTTTTGTGGCATATATATTTGATACACATGTAGCAAAATTCAACAAATTCTTTTAAGTATTTGATGAATTATTTCCTTCAATATCTATTCGATAATTCACTACAATAGCCATTCGGTAATCAATATTCATTCGATAATTTACATCAGTATCCATTTGATAATTTACTTCAATATTCATTCGATAATTCACCCGAATATCCATTCGATAATTTACGGTCAGATCCATTCGATAATGTACCTCAATATTCGTGCGATAATTTTCTCTCACCCAAGCTCTCGGCTTGTTGTAGATACATATTATTGTTTACGACACTTGAACTGTCCTGGAGGATTT